>NC_141604.1:42205243-42422743 GCF_047967505.1 Dipteris shenzhenensis
AGTTAGGCATGAATTGTTTTTCTACAACGACCTGAAACTTGCCCTTCCTAGGGCAAGATGTTCCCACGACTCACTTGCAAATATTTAGTCATTCTATTTGTTTGATCACGGGAATGTCATACCCTCTCAAGTTCAATAGATGTTGAACACTCTCTCTCCAAGCAGATCCCAAAATGTGAACTACTCTCCGAGATGGAGATTTGGGCCCGTTTCATACCCACCTAGGCAAGTGATTTCCGTCGAGGTTGCCTACACACATGCCCTGATGGAGAGGCCATTTTTGTTGTCCACATTGTGGGCGTCGACCTAACACTGTCGAACAAGAATTCATGTCATCCAACTTTCCTTTTGAGCGAATCAACTATGCACATGAGACTCGCACACCCTTGTTGGAGGTGTAAATGCACCTAGGGTGGGTTCAGACCACCCGCCCGCCCATGGAGGAGGAAATAGAATTGGAGAATGGCCACAGGGTGTGGTGATTTACAACACCCAGCGGCGGTAATGTTTTATAAAGCAGGCTATCAACATGTGATTAGTGTAGAGGTTGGAGGAGATGGAATGGGACAAAAACATGTGCCAGACAAAAATTTTATATGTCAGTTGTTCAGGTCCGTCCCTCCTATTGGGCCAACTAGGATGGTAGCCCTTCACACCACCTTGTGTGGAGGATGGCCAGTAAGTGGTGTGAACCCAGCCTTACGCTCATTCCACAGAGGTGGATTTGGGCACCCCATGGCAATAATAGAACTCCTCCTGTTCAAAATATAGGATGCATCTTAGGGTTGGCTCAAGCACCCTTAGCCATGGGGACTGGAATTGAAGAGTAAAGGCCTACACTTCAGCCAGCTCTACCAGTCAAGCCGATAAGAATTTTTGCTCCATGGGGACCCACTCTTAGCATGCAAATAGGACTAGGATAGGTATCTATCTATAATTATTACTCCCATCCTAAACCCAGTGGTCTCGAATGGGTTTACAATGGGAATAGACATGTTTTCTTTTGTCATACACCATGGCCTCAAGACCCTAGGAATGAGAATAGGATCGTTTTTTTAAGGATTGGAAACCATGGAATGATGACTTGTGTCCTTGTCCCCACCTCCTAAACACATAAAATGATGTCGTATGTCCTCTCCCACCTAACCCATCCCTAGTTCATTTGATTGTTAGCACATTCTAAGATGGGAATAGGATAGAAATACAGTTTGAATATAAATGGGACCATCTTTTCCCATTCCTATCCTATTTCCTCACGTGCACTAATACCCTTACTTCCTTAATTAGTTTTGTCATCTATGGTTCCCATCTCTAATTTCTCCATCAATATTCTCATCTCTACTTCCCATCTCTAATTTCTCCATCGGTATTCTCATCTCTACTTCCCAACTGGGAAGTATGCAGTGGAATGACTTGGAAACTCTCTTTTATAGATTTTTGCTCTTATTTAACCACTTTATGGTTTCCACCTATTTTAATGGCGCTTAATATCAACAAATTGTTCCATACATATAAATTGACCCAAGGAGAAACTCAACTGAAAAGGCCTTTATTTTTAATAGAAAATTTCAATTGATTTTAGAGGTGAAAAGCAAGAGCATCCCGATAGCTTCAAAATTTCATGCAAATGGGGTGGTAGTGGAAATAGCTAGAAATCATGCAAAGTGATCACTAACTAGTAGTAACGGGTAGTACCAGGATGGTGGCAGATTTCCACCATTATTATGTGATCGGTAACTAGTAGTAATTGGTAGCAATTGGTTTTGGTAGTGGGAATAGCTAGAAGTCACGCATGTGATCAATAACTAGTAGTAACTGGTAGTGGCAACACAGTGGCCAATTTCACCATCATTATTATAATTGTCCATGTTCCAATTAAGCATTTGGAATGCCATGGTGCCTGGTGGCCGAGGGAAATTTGATAAAATAATTAGTTAAACAAAAAAATATTGGTAATTATATAACTTTTAGGGATTTTTATAGTTTAACCTTTGCATTAGACCACGCGTTTGTTGTGATCATGCACAATAACTAGAATTCATGCATATGCTAACTAACTAGTAGTAATTGGTAGTGCTAGCACGCTGGTCAATTTCCACCATTATTATTATAAGTGTCCACATCCTCTAATTAAGTTGATTTTCTCTCTCAGTGCTCAACCAACACATCATGGCTACCACCAGCATGGTGGTTCACAACCAACATGGTGGTTGAATGTCAACCATCCCCCAACCTCCGAATTTCATAAAATACAAATGAAAATTAACCAACGTAATAGTAGCAACAGATAAGTAGCATGTCAAAGGATGCAACCATTGTCCCCTTTTGTTTCTACAACTATTTCCTCCCTCCTCGACAAGTATCTCCCTCCCTCTCGCTTGGAAGCCTCCCCAACAAGCTACAACCTCATGGATTCAGTAAATAATCTTTCTCTACAACTTGACACTGGCCCAATAGAGGTTTTCTACTAGGACAATCATTGCACGGTAAATAACAACATAGTGCAGTAATGTGTAAATACACCACGTGGTTTTTAAAGTATATTGTAATAAAACACATGGTATGATCCTTAAATACCACATGGTATACATTAAGTATATAAACTAGTCATTGCCATAATACAATTCACATCCTAAAGATTCTGATGCTCCCTAGAGTCTAGAAAATGACCAAGAAGGAATTTAGAAAAGGACAAAGGAAGATTTAAATCAAATTTGTAAGCATTTGTTGTCCTTTTTAAAAGTATCTGGTGTCAATGGTGGGCTCGCTTTTCTAAGCAGTATCTACCATGCTTAGATTCAAGTTGCATGAACATAATATTTTGCTTTATTGGTGGATAAAATTTAAAGTTTTTAAAAATTTATATAGTTTTATAAATATAAGAAATAGTAGTATGTTTCTTTAAGAGTGTTTGGCTTTGAAGTACTTGTGTCAAAATTACTAGCAATAGCATATTTTAAGTAGTAATAATTTATTTACTTTATAGAAGTTATAAAACATTTAGTAGTTTATTTCAAAAAAAATATGTATGCCTTGCTTTCTTCTAAATTAAATAGCCGTGGTCTTTTGTTTAGGTGAGCCACATCTATGTTGCAATTTTCATATAGCTTCTATTCTTGAAATCACATGATGCTACTATTACTTTAAATGTCATTAATTCTATAAGAATATGAATCTTTACTATCCTCATGCCCTAAGGTTAAGTCATCTTTGGTCATGTTGCTCATCTTCCTATCCAAACACTACTTCTACCAATTCATTAACAGTAGGCAGTGAAAAGAAACAACCATAAATTTCTTATCTAAAGTCGGAATATAATGATCCAACCACTTAAAAGAATTGGCACATACCATTTGAACAAGCCATTGTGGGACGTTTTTGTCAATTGCAATTGTAGCGTCGATTTTAAAAGCATCTTTGATAACTTTTGCATACAAACTCAAAACCTAACGATCAAGTAGTTGAAATGATCAGAAAGAACATTATGAGAACTACTGTGTCATCGGATTGTGAAAAATCATGTTGCTTGCCTCCCGTAGTCAGAGGTAGTCGATAGTGAGCGAAAAAAAGCGAGCAAGTCCAAAAAAGCAAGCGAGAATTGTTGAAGTGCTACAAAAATCAAGCAAGAAAAGAAAGAATCTAGGTGCTCCATAAAATAATTGCTTGAAGTAGAAAGTATTCAAAAGATAGTCGAATGTTAAAATTTACCTCTTTTTTTTTGCCAAAATAGATGGTGTCTCTCGCTCCCTATTATGGGAAGCCTTGATTGAAATTTGGTGCAACAAATTGGACAAATTTTCATAAATTTTATATTTTGATGCATGCAAATTTTTTAGATGATGCAAAAAGCCTTGGTATTCATCTAAATAAGGCCTTGTCATTTGTAACATTATGCCATTTGTATTTAAAAATCAAAAGATGTAGGGATGTCAAAAACTTATTTTTTGAGCCAAACAACCAGATTTGGACAACTTGCAAGGATACAAGGGTGTTAAAATGTATCTTTTGGGCCAAAACAGGCTGCACGTTAATGCACTCCCTATTTTGTTCCAAAAGATGACATTTTCACAACCCTATAACTTTTGATTTACAAGTCTGAACGGGGTCATGTTACATATCAAATCCAATGGCAAGGCATGATTTAGATGATTATCATGACTTTTTGCACCATCCAGTAAACTTTCATGCACCAAAATATGAATTTTTGGTAGTCAATTTATTGCACTAGTTGAAGTAGTGGGATATAAGAGTGAATCATTGGGTAGGGACGTTTTGCAGTAACAAAGAGACAAGGGGTTTGTTCCAAGAGTGAATAGAGTAAAAAAGCTAAGCATTTACATATGCATTGAATGTAGAAAAATCCATTCAAGGAGTCCTTGTTGGAAATGCCCCACTTGTGTGGAAGGTTGCATTGATGGTCTCAATTATTATGGTGGAAAGAGAGAACTTCATTGCACTAAGGTTTGTCTTTGGCATGAATGATGAATTGGCAATGAAACATACCAACTCTCTTATGGGTGATGTGAAATTAATATTAGTGTCTTTAAAGTTATATGCATTTTACCTTCTAGCATTGAGGAAACATATGGACATTTGAATATATTATATTTTTTAAATATTGAAATAGGGGATCTATAAATATTTATTGTTTTGTATCACTCGAATTTTTTGGCTCACTCACTTTTTGGTAATTCTTGCTCGAGTGTAGCCAGGCTCTAATACCACTGTTACAAAAATTAAAATTAAACATGCTCACAAATTCAAGATTTACCAAAACCATAGAAACCAAGAACTAAGAAACAAGTGGGGGAGAGAAGAGGAAGAGAGGGAGACATTGCATGGGGTCCCATCTGCCCCCCTAAATAGTGGCTAGTGCTTCCCATCTAGAGTATTTATAATTGTAATTCCAAAAAGCAAAGAGCCAATAATAGTACATCCAAATTTATCCCTTGTCCATAATTAGAGGGATTGCTCAACATAACTCCACGAGCTTAAAATATCACAAGGCTTAATATGCCCTCATCCACAATTAATTAAAATAAATTAGACCACAGCTTAAAATTCATTACTTTACAATATGGCCCATGGCCTTTTATAGCCATTAGATACTTCGATCAATCCAAATCACCTTCACCATCTCCGTTCCTCATTATCCAACTCATCATCTGTACTCAAGCTGCCGATTGTGTTAGTTGTTACAATCAATTGATGAATCATCACACCAAGTAATCCCAACACAATTGTATGCTTGATATACAGACATCAAAATACACACCTTCTGACCAATTGCAATAGCACCAGTAACACTAGCAACATTAGTATTAACATGGAATCACCCACAATACTAACCATCTAACCTGGAAAAAACAGAGGTAGTTAGGCATCCCCAACTAAACCCCACAAAGCATTCACTAGGACCCCATCGCATGTCCGATGCGCTCCTATGGAATACTTTGCCATAGTCACACAATTAAAATAAAATAATTTCCACAACAAGAAATATCAAAAAATACAATTTCATAACATACACACACAAGGATCTCATCTTCGTTGCTCTAGACTGTACTTCTAGCACTTGTTGCCACGGTGTTAACAACTCCCCTAAACCAATTTGATTACCCATCCTTAGGTTATGGTTGGGTTAGCGACGATATTGTGATGGGGTTGTTTTTTCCCAATGAGTATGGTAAAGATGGCATTGGTGATAGATGGATCGAGCTTGTTGTCAATCTTTTCCTTGTAATCCATGAACATTGTAGATTGTTTGCTTAGTTTTAAAGAAGCCACTATCTACCATTTCTTCAAATAGACACACATACTGCCTGTCAAGAGATATGGCTCCTTGAAAGAGGTGAATGATGGTTTGAGCATCTATTTGTTCATCGAGAGCATGGGTAGATGGTCATCAATGGTGAGGGACACCTCCAAGATTACTACTAGAGCTTCATTGTATTTGGCACTTTCCTTGAGTGTTTTGTCATGGCTACCTTGCATCTGTGATATATGTTTGTCCAAGGCTCTGATAGTGTTTCTTGGAGTACCTATTTATTAAGGGCCAATTGTGAGGTGCATCTTCCTTTTCTGGATCATGTGGATTGGGATCCCACCTGTAGTGACGGGGTACCGCATGAAATGTGGGATGTGTTTGAAAGGAAGACGAAGCTTGTAAATACTAGAGGAGGTACTTTTCTCTAAGCAGCTTTGGTCTACACCATGTAGGTTGTGGCTCCAATTTATTGCTTATGTTTAGGGTAATATTATGAGAGGCATGCCTCTCTCTTGTCTATTTTTGTCTTAGCTCCATTTTCATCACTTCTTTCAACTTATTTTTTGCTCAGCTTTCTATTCTGTTTTACTTATTCAAATGCAAAAAGATTACCTTTAATGGGTTTCTCTTGTGTTCCTGCTACAAGTACTACTCATATTCAAACTTTGCCATTCTCAATGCTTATAGGTTTCTCTCAAGTGCAGTGATCAATATTTGATATTTTGTTTGAAACTTGTCACTAACTAAACTTTTGCCTCATCTAAGTGTTTAGAATCTATGATGTTGTCGACGATCATCAATACCTTGCAATCCATGATGAGGAAGTTTTTTCTCAACCTACAATCACAACACAATTAAGAAGACATGCAGAGAGAGTTGGCTTCTAACTATCATGCTGACACTAGGAGTGAGACAATGTTGAGTTTACATATGAGACAACTTGAGGCCTTTAATAGAGAAGTGACTTTCATGTTTTGGTAGGAGGATTTTGAGTAGTCATCAGTGGAGAGTCTAGCTTCCGAGGAGTCCAACGAGTCTGTCCATGGATTGAGACACGATTGCAGATCTCCAAGTAGAAGACAAGAATCTAGTATAGAGGTAGGATATGTATCAAACAAGGAGCAAGAAAGAAGATCTGCCTAGTAGTCAAATGTGGAGCAAGAATAGAGCCATGGCCGTGGTTGGGGTTTGGATTGAGAATTGAGTCACAGTTGTAGTCGAGCTAGCAGAGGCTCACAACATATAGTAGCATCAAGTTAGAAGACACCTAGCCCTGTTGCACCATCACCAAGAGATAGAGTATTGAGTCTTTCACCAACACCAAGATGTGGCCATACTCTACATTGGTAGATAGGGTGCTTGTGTCGGAAGATGGTTACCTTGACCACCACCTATTGGAAGGCATTGTCATGAGCATGCCCACAACGATAACTATTTCCATAAAGAAGACCATTGCAAAGAATATTGTGATGCTGATAAGGAACATCCAAAGGGTCCTGAGTTAGCAACTGTCAAAGTTAAAGCAATTATGCCTATTGAATTCAAGTTCCAAGACTTCAAAGGAATCAAGGAAGAAGATACATATAGTCATATGTAGAGTTTTCTTCCAATCTATTTGGTATGCAAAGAAGAGGACTACATATGTGAATCAAAAACCAAGACTAAGGCAAAAGATGGAGGCCTGAGCAAGGCAAGGGTAAAGGTAAAAATGACAAACAAAAGAATCAAGGCCCATCATAGATTTGGTGCTACTTTTTTAGAGAGCACCACACTAAGGTTGAGTGTCCACTATGGCAAGAGCACTTCGAATTGCTCAAGAGTAATATAGAAAGATGGGAAGTGGATTCTAGATGCCAAGCTATTTTGTGGCAAAAGTCCTAGAATAGTTGGTGGATGCTCATGCAATTGATGAGTCATAAGGCCTAGTGGATGATGACCAAGTCCTTCCACCATAAAACAGGTGATGTCGATTGGAAGGCAAAGAAGCATTTTGCATCTTGGATATCTTAATAATTGAAGGGAAAAGCATCAATTGTTGTTGATTTACCTTTTGATCTAAGTATGAACAAATCATAGAATGAACCAAGTTTTGATCAAGCCCAAAGATGGCTAAGGCATGGGAATTATTTCACGATATGATGATCAATCTTATAGTTGGATAAATTGCTCAAAATCACCCCATATAGTAGAGATTTATTTTTGCATCAGCTCAAAGCCAAGGAAATATAGTCAAAGAGGTGGATTCTCTTGTAACCATCCTGGTCATGTACACTTTGATGGTGGATAAGAGGTTCCAGTGATTATCATGAATATCAAGATGCAAAACATTTCGGGTCTTATCATAGATGATGCTTCTGGAGTTAATCATAATCTTGGAAGCGATTCTCAAACAAATGAAGTTTAAGTATCAAAAGACTTCTCCATTTTGAGCTTGCATGGTAAGTCAACGACTAATGGAACCATCAAGTATGCTTTTGGATATTGTTCTTACCATTGGCAAGTGCATTATACTGTTAGTCTACTCATAATTCCAATGGAAGAGAATGCCTATCCCATAAAACTGGGTAGGCCTAAAGTGTCAAGATATTGCATGATTTGGGATCTGAGTTGATGAATATCAAGATCGAAGAAGTAGAAGTTTAAATTTCAACTAATCTAGGACCAAGTAGTTGCAAACCCAAAGATTTGAAGGTCTGATGTCAATTTCCAAAGGATGTTGAAACTCGATCAATGGAGCTTCAAATACTTCTTCTCAGAGAGATCAACCTGTTTCAAGTGGCTACTGAGCTTAAGTAGAGCTAAACCCTGAAAAATTAGCAGAATAGCAACCCCCATTTTGCCAAGAAATTGAAGGCCAAGCTTGATAAGCTCATTCAAGCAGGGTTCATTTAAGTTATTGATAGAATTGAATTGGTGTTTCCAATTATGGTGGTACCAAAGAAAAATGGCAAACTTAGGGTATGTATGGATTATAGAAAATTAAATGCTCAAAGTATACCAGACCTGTTTCCAATTTCATTCACGGATGCTAGTCTTGATCAAGTTGCAAGACACAAGATGTACTAATTCATGGATGGTTATAGTGGCTACAATCACGTTTCTATTATGCTCCAAGATCAATCTAACACTATATTTCTTAATATTATCCAAATATTTTTTATTCCCTAATATTAACAAAGTATTTTCTATGAATGAATATATCTTAGAAAATCTCAAAGGACTTATGGTGTTAATAAACATCTTTCAATAGTTATAGGAATATACATGCATATAATGACTCTCTGTCTCAAAGGCAATGCATATTATGAGTCTATATCTCAAATCCAATAGAATCTTGTGCTTCATCCTTTGATTCTTCATCAATATAATTATAATAATAGAAGACGACTAAAGAATTCAAGATTCTTTCTTGCAAAGTGGATTGTCTTTCCTATTCACTTGTGCTTGGTCTACTCGATATGGATCGTAAACGAGCTCTTCTATAAGACATATCAGTAACTAGATCTTCTCTAATTAAATGCCATTTTAAAATTTCTTGTCTATCTCTCTTATTTTCTTGAGCTCCTCCCTCTTTTGTTGTTTCTGCACTCTGCAAAGTCTTCTTTCTCCATCTGTGTCAATGGTTCTCATTCTCTTTTGTGATCCTCTCTATGCCTTATGTTTTTAGAAATCCAATCTAAGCTAGTGCTTATGGATTCCTCAACTTAAGATATTATTTCAAAAATATCCATGGCTGTTTGCAAGGGTGAGAGGAAGAAAGTGTGCTTTCTTAACGATGATGAGACGAGCAATGCAGTGCACAACTATAAGGGAAGATGAAAGAAGAAAGAGAAGAGGATGAGAGACAATAAATGCGAGCAATGCAATGCACATCTATAAGGTAATATGGAAATAGAAAGAGGAGAAGAGGATGAGAGAAAGTATGTGCTTTTGCGGTGATCTGAAATATTTTGAATAAGTGATTGGCGATAGGATTGATATAATTACTATATTCTCATCGTGCTTGATGAAGTATGATGATGATGTGGAGTGAAAGATTTGAAATAATGTTCTTAAAGAAGAAGAAAGAGGAGAAGATCATGCAAAAAACTAAGCACTTTCGTGGGGATGTGAAAGATTTTGAATAAAGATACTGGGGATATGAATGATATAATTATTATATTCTCATCATGACTAATAAAGTGGAGTGAAATATTTAAAATAATGCTCTTAAAGAAGTATAAATAGGAGAAGAGAATGAGAGAAAGTAAGCGCTTTTATAGGGATGTGATAGATTTTGAATAAGTGACTAGGAATATGGTCGATATAATTATTATAGTCTCATTAAGAGACATGAGAAAATAAGACCTCCCAGAGAGGTGGTGTACATATACACTACATTACAAGTTAATATTCACCATTACAATATTAAACTAACTATTTATAATATTCATCATTAAAGATTTTAATATTCATCCATTAAACTTTTTAAACAAACTATCCATCACAACAAAATTCATACACATCATTGAGAAAACCAAAATGATACCTTTATTCCAAAATTGGATTTATATACATGAAAGTGTCTCTACTTTACATTCTCTTCTTCTTTACCATTTTGAAGCTCCAAAGAAATACCACACTCTTCACTACCTCCATGTAGGCTACTTCCAAGTCCCTCTTTTGCTTCTTTCATAGTATACCCCCCCATCTACTCACCAATAGGATGCACGAGACCTTACAGAAATACATTGCCAACATTAAACATTTGAATTCCCACTATGAGCCTCATGAGAGAAACTTGATACCTTACAAGAATACATCACCAAGATAAAACACTTGAATTCCTATTGCGAGCCTCATGAGAGGAACATGAGACCTTATGGGAATACATCCCTAGGATCAAACACTTGAATTCCCGCTACAAGCCTCTTGAGAGGAAAATGAGACCTTACAGGAATACATCGCTAGTATATCTTTGTGAACTTACATTTATAGGTAATTTTATGTCTTCTACATCGAAAAGAAGTAATGTTGTTTTTGATAATGCTAAAAAGTCTTTCAATGATTTAATGTTTGAATTTAAAGATGTTTTTCCATCTGATTTACCTGATGGTTTAACTCCTGAGAGAGAAGTAGAGTATAAAATAGATTTAATTCTTGGATCTACCCCTGTTTGTAAACCCCCATATAGGCTTAGTCAAACAGAGGAATGTGAGGTCGAAAGACTGTTAATGGAATATCTTAGGAAGGGCCTAATCCAAACAAGTAGCTCACCTTGGTCTGCACCAATTTTATTGGTAAAGAAAAAGGATGATACTATGAGTTTATGCATAGATTACTGAGCACTAAATAAAATCACCATAAAAAATAAGTATCCTATGCCTCACATTGATGAGCTCTTTGATCACTTGTAAGGGGCAATATACTTTACTAAAATTGATTTAAGATCAGGATATCGCCAAGTACGAATTAGGGAAGAGGATGTCCCTAGGACATCATTTTGTACTAGGTATGGGTATTATCAATTTAAAGTAATGCCATTTGGATTAACAAATGCTCCAACAACTTTCATGACACTTATGAATAGTGTCTTACGGCCTTGAATTCTTGTTACGAGCCTCATGAGAGGATGAGCGACGAACACTTGTTGCCATGTTTCCTCCTTGGGTTAAGGGATGCTAGACTTCATGACCATCTCATTACCCTAAACCCCACATCATTTGAGTTGTGCAGCAAGACCATTGTACTCTTGAATGACAACATGAAGGACAAGCCTAAAGCCACCACCGAGGTAGTTGAAGCCCTCATTGCAGACTAGCCAAACTGTTAAAGATACTGGTCAATAAGCTAGGCCAGTACTTTGAGAGTGATGACACCAATGCTATGCTTCCAATCACCAACCAAAACAAGAGTGCTACGGTGATCTTGGATGGACGTGTAGGTCTTAATATTGTTACTAAATAGAGTTGGGCCAACTAGAACTACCTAACATTGAAATCACCAATCTGATTGACAAGTTAGTCGATCCCCAACTGGTGGGGGTTTTGAGGGAGATTAAGATCAAAACTTTGGCCTCACCTACCACGTTTGGTTTATTGTAATGGATTTACATGGATAACATGATGGTTATGATGTAATTCTAGGGAGAACCTTCATGCGTGCTATAGGTCTAGTCCATGAATGATCCTCAAATAGCCCATCCGATGACCGGCAATTTATTCATTTTCTACCAAGTCTAACACTACACAAGGAATCACTTCCATAAATGTGTTGCGAGAATGCAATGAAAAGGATGTAGGAGAGTATTGGGATGGAGACTGGTATGCTTTGCTGCCAGAATCCAAGCTCTCATAGAACTGAATGCATGTTCTCATGACCATAGATGCAATCAAGAAGATAGGGACATGAATGGCCGCCTATGATTGCAATGTTCCTGAGGCCATAATCCCCTTAAGCATGATCAATGTCTTGAGGGCACCAGGGCTTGGGAAAGGGGTATGAAAAATCAAGACGAATCTCCATTTGTTGAGATATGTGGGTGCTGTTATAGTGCACATGAGTTCTCTTCTGATTAGGGAGAAAGGTTGGATAGAATCAAGGCCCCCTTAGGAACCCTTAAGGTAAAAGAAAACCCTCTAGCCACAGCCAAGAGCCCATCAAAAGCTAAAGCCGTGCAAAAAGTAAAGGCTCCAAAGGCCAAAAACTCCAAGACTTCTCCTAAGGAGCAGAAACGTGCCTGAAAAGCCTTGGAGGATGATGAAGAAGAGGAGACTGATTTATGCCTTGGAGGATGATTTCAAAGCTTATACTTTCCAAGACTGCAAAATACTTCTTAAGCAAGCTAAAAGGATGGAAGAGGAAGGGAATCATCATGGTTATGGTGGTATGGCTAAGGTCAAGGTAGTGGACCTTGCAATAGAAGTCAAAGACCCATAGCCAATGACCTCACCCCTCAGCAAGAAGAGGCTCTAATTGTGAATATAGTGGGAGAGAGGGAAGGAGTCTCACTTGCGGCTTTCTCACATGCACAATGGGGGAATACACACAAAGGTGAGGCTGAAAACAGTTTTCCTCTTCTTAGTTGTGAAAGCCAAAAGAACTCTAGTACAAAGAAATAGAAGAACCCTATATGTGGGTCTCAAACCAAACTCAACTAACTAAGGTGTCATACTAACTGAGCCACAAACTAGAGTAGATAAGGATAGCTGTCATCCAGCTATTATTCATGGGTGGTGTACTAACCGCGTCTGCAACTAACAAGTCAGTGACATAAATGAACAACGGTCACCCTGGCATATCGCGAGTGGAGCTCGATATCTCAACACTCCCCCTCGAGCTCAATCCCAATTCCTGCACACCAAGCAGGTCTCTAAACTTGCGCAGCTTCTCTGCACCCAATGCTTTTGTGAATATGTCAGCTACCTGATCCCCTGTGCCGACATAAACTAGATCAATAAGACCTAGTAAAACCTTCTCCCAAGAAATAACGCAGCTCTCCCAAATCCTTCATCTCAAACTTCTGCTTCAATAGCATTTTCACATGAAGGATATCTTCATCACTATCACCTGTGATGATCAAATCATCAACATAAATGACAAGCAGCATAATCCCTTTCTCTATTTTTCTCACATAGAGTGAGAAATCTGCCTTGGAAATCTGAAAGCCAATAGTGACAAGATACTATCCTATCTTGTCAGACCATGCTCTAGGTGCTTGCTTCAAGCCATACAAGGCTTTCTTCAACCTGCAAACAAACTCAGGATGAATAGCATGAACATAACCTGCTGGCTGCTCCATAAAGACCTCTTCTTGCGAATCACCATGCAAGAAGGCATTCTTTACATCCATCTGGTGTAAAGACCATCCCTTTGATGTAGCCATAGCAATGACTGCTCTTACAGTTGCCATCCTTGCAACCGGACTGAATGTTTCTTCATAATCAATGCCATATGTTTGTGCATACCCCTTGACAACTAATCTTGCCTTGTATCTATTCACAGAACCATCTGCATTGTGCTTGATCTTATAAACCCACTTACAGCCAATTGCATTCTTGTTTTTAGGCAAAGGCACCAATTCCCATGTAGCATTGGCTTCCAAGGCATCCATTTCTTCATCCATGGCTTTCTCCCATTTTTCATTTCCCATGGCTTGCTCAAAAGAAGTGGGTTCTGGTTCCTGTATCACTTTGACCATATAGGCATAGTGAATGGCTATAAATCCATCATATTTCAGCCTATCCACAGGATACCTAGCTCTGGTAGACCTGCACAAAACAAGCTCACTTCCAGGTGCTCTCAAAACATCCCTGGTCTTCCTTACTCCAGGTGTAACAATAGAAGGAATACCCAACTCATCATCAATGCTCTGTTCTGAGCCACTCGATTCACCATCCACATAAGAGTGACCTGCATTCACATCAAACATGGGCTGATCTACCTTCTCTTTTCCTTTTCGTGATACCAGCGTACCACTATTTGCATTGCTTTGAGGAGATTCTCCTGATCTCAATCTGCCTGTCCATGGCGAAGTATGTGAACCACTGCTAGAGGACACTGCAGGTCCACTGATATTTTGTGACTGTTGCATTGAATTCTATGCAGCATTACCATTTTGTGCATCTACATCAATCATCACATTTACTGGTATATACTAGCTGCTCATCTCATCAAAAACAACATCTCTACTCACTGTAAACTTACGAGTAGAAGGGTTATAGCATCTATACCCTTTCTGTTGCAGAGAATAAGCAATAAAGACGCACTTCTCAGCTTTTGGATCCAACTTGGACCTCAACTCATCTGGCACATGAACATAGGCAATGCAACAAAAAATTTTCAAATGAGAAATGTCTGGTTTCCTACCAGTATACATCTCCTTTGGCGTCATGCCATGTATTGTTGCAATGGGAGTCCTGTTCATTATGTAAATTGCTGTAGCAACTGCTTCAACCCAATAATAATCTGGAAGATCTTTCTCATTTAGCATGGCCCTAGATACCTCTCCAATATGCCTGTTTTTCCTTTCTGTAATTCCATTTTACTGTGGGGTATGACTGCATGAATATTGCTGCTTTATGCCATGCTCCTGCAAGAACCTTGCAAACTCATTTGAGAGGTACTCTCCCCCTCCATCTGACCTTAGGCATTTTATTTGCAGGCCTATTTCTTTTTCAACCATAGCTTTAAAAGCTTTGAAGTGCCCAAACACTTCACTTTTCTTTTTCATAAAATACACCCAAACTTTTCTGTTGAAGTCATCAATAAAAGTGACAAAATAGTGATAGCCTCCAATAGATGCAACTTTAGTAGTCCACACATCAGAGTGGATTAATTCCAATGGCTTTTTACTCTCTTGAACATGACTAGGAAATGGTTTCCTTGCCTATTTTCCAAATTGATAGGCTTCACAAACCTTATGCATTTTTGCAACCTTGAATTTAGGCAATCCTGCAATAATATTTTGGGCTTGCATTGATTTAAGTCACTGTATATTAACATGACCAATGCGTTTATGCCAGATATCAATATCTGCAACTACACCAGTCCCATGTGCAAACATTGCTGCACTCAATTCAGGCATGTCCGCATCCAACGTAAACATCCTACCCTTTTTCTTTCCTTTTGCTATCAAACGACCGTTATTTTTCATATCCTCAACAAAGCATCCATGAGGATTAAATCTGACCTACAAGCCCTGCTCGACCATTTGACCAATAGAAACCAGGTTCTTGGTGATGTTTGGGACATGAAATACATCAGACAGGTATTTCTTTTTCCCATCCTGCATAGACAAAGGAATTTTACCAATCTGCACAATAGGATGTGCAGTATCATCACCAGTCTCCACAAATCCTAGTTTTTCCATTTTCCTTGCATCTTGCATCCATTCTGCATGACCTGTCATGTGGTTTGACGCACCTGAGTCAACATACCACACATCATTTCGTTCTTCTGCACTTGTCACAGAATTGGTCATATGCTGCACCATAAATAGATGCTCATTTCTGTCATAACCCTATCTACTGGAAGATGTATAATTGCCTTGTTGCAATTTTCCATTCATAATGTCATTCTGCTTTTTGTAGCAGTCCTTAGCCATATGACCCATTTTACCATAGTAGTAGCATTCGACATTGCTGTTTGCATTTTGGCCTCTCTGCCATCCACCACAGCCTCTTTGGCTCCCCCTGCCTCTAGAGTTACCACGTCCTCCTGCATAGGATTGGTTTTCTTGAGTTTGCTGCATATTCTGATTTCTACCATGGCCTTCAGATCGGCCTCCTCTACCTCTGCCTCTACCTCTTCCAGCATTTGAGTAGAAGACAGTTTCTTTTAAAGTTCCTCCTGAAGAAGATGCACCCCCATTTCTTTGCTCTTCAAAAATTAGAAGAGCAAACAACTTTTCAAAATCAGGAAATTTTTCATGGATGGCAATGGATGTCGAGAACTGTGCATAATCCTTTCCTAGACCATTCAAGGTCACAGAAACTAGATCATCATCTTCCACTGGCGACCCAATGGAAGCAAGTGCATTTGCAATTTTCTTCACCTTCATGTAATAATCATTTATGCTCAAATTTTCTCTCTGCACATTGTGCAACTCCTGTTTGAGCTGCATTTTCCTGGCTTGCGTATTTGTGCTATACATTTTTGTCAAAGTATCCCATGCCTCCTTTGGTGTACTTGCATCCTGAATATGCACAATCATAGAATCCGAAATACTGATAGACAGCCAGTACATAACTTTTCTGGCTCTCTCATGCCATCCTTTAAATGCCTGCATTTCCTATTGATTGGGAACATTAGGAAGAACTGGTTCTTCTTCATTTCCTGTAATGAACTCCCAATAGCCTTTTCCCATAAGGAAATTCGTCATTCTAAACTTCCATGCTTGGAAGTTGTTCTTGTCAAGCTTTTCTGTGACAATCTGTGAAAGAGAATCAGATGCCATTACAGAAGACTACAAAATATTCTGTCACTGTGAAAAGACACAGCTTTTGCCTCACACGGGCAGATCTGCAAAACTGACAAAAGTGGTATTTGACCACACAGTCACTTTCCTAGTGACGATTTTGCATCAACAGGCAAAAGCATGATTCTGCAACTCCCAATATCTCTGCACACATGCATACGATGCAATTTGTGCAGTAACTTTTCACCGACCAGCAGAGCAGTGGTCGCACAGCAAAAACAGGGCCTTTTCCTGAGTGCCTACGAAGAACTTCCGCCTTCAAAACGGGCCCCGAAATGGCCTCGAATCATATAGTGCACTCTGGCCACACCGCGAAGGGCGTCTCAATTTGAGACAGTGCACTCTTGCACTTCTGGCTGTGCTACCTGTAGAGATTTGCTCCCAAACTTGAAATAGGAAAGCAACACTGGTCCTCTTACCAGGACACCATGAACTTGGTTTGCTTTCTTGAGCTCCTTACCACGAACAAGGCTCTGATACCATGTGAAGATAGTGGGAGAGAGGGAAGGAGTCTCACTTGTGGCTTTCTCACATGCACAATGGGGGAATACACAGAAAGGTGGAGGCTGAAAACAGTTTTCCTCTTCTTAGTTGTGAAAGCCAAAAGAACTCTAGTACAAAGAAATAGAAGAACCCTATATGTGGGTCTCAAACCAAACTCAACTAACTAAGGTGGCATACTAACTGAGCCACAAACTAGAGTAGATAAGGATAGCTGTCATCCAACTATTATTCGTGGGCGGTGTACCAACCCCGTCTGCAGCTAACAAGTCGGTGACATAAATGCACAACGGTCACCCTGGCATATTGCGAGTGGAGCTCGATATCTCAACACTAATTGCCCTCCTACATGAGTATCGAAATTGCTTCACTTGGAAGTACATTGATATGAAGGGCGTGCCAGTAGAGGTCGTACAACAAACCATCCCCACAATGGATGATACTAGACCGGTTAGGCAGAGACCCTACCCAATGAACATGCGATGACTATAAGGGAAGAGATCCAAAAGTTAATTGACGCAGAATCCATCTAAGAGATCAAGCATATGAAGTGGTTTTCCCCAACAATGATTGTTCTAAAAAAGAACGGTAGGATTCAAGTATGCATATATCTAAAAAAGGTAGATGTCATGAGTCGAAAGGACCACTACCTCGCTACCCTTTATGGAGCATGTACTAGAACGAGTCCCTAAAAAGGAGGCTTATAGCTTCCTCAATGGATTCCTTGGATATAATCAAATATCTATAGCACTAGAGGATCAACACAAAACTGCATTTGCCATGGAATGTGGAGTTTATGTTTCCAAGGTGATGCTCTTTGGGCTCACCAATGTCTCACAACTTCCAAAGACTTATGATCATGGATTTTAAAGAATATATGAAAGATTTCTTATAGGTATTTCTAGATGATCTATGTGTTCATTCCACATGGGAGGACTAGCTCAAATACCTTTGTCTTGATTTCGAAAGGTACCACTTCTATAAAATCTCCGTCAACCCTCTTAAATGCTAATTTTGGGTTAAACAAGGGATTGTACTAGGACATGTTGTGTCCAAGAATGGAATTTGCATGGACTATAACAAGATCAATCTCATCTTGGAGCTTTTGCCCCTAATTAATGTAAAGGGTGTCCAAAGATTTACTAGGCATGTGGGTTATTATTATAATTTTATCTACAACTATGCTTGCTTGTCCTTTATACATGCTATTGATCATTTTCCAATGGACAGAGGAGTGCCTAATCTCCTATGGAACTCTTAAACGCGTTCTAGATTCTGCCCCAATCTTATAAGCACCGAAATAGGATTTATGTGAAGATAGTGGGAGAGAAGGAAGGAGTCTCACTTGTGGCTTTCTCACATACACAATGGGGGAATACACACAAAGGTGGAGGCTAAAAACAATTTTCCTCTTCTTAGTTGTATAAGCCAAAAGAACTCTAGTACAAAGAAATAGAAGAACCCTATATATGGGTTTCAAACCAAGCTCAGCTAACTAAGGTGGCATACTAATTGAGCCACGAACTAGAGTACATAAGGATAGCTGTCATCCAGCTATTATTCATGGGTAGTATACCAACCGCATCTGCAGCTAACAAGTCAGTGACATAAATGCACAACGGTCTTCTTGGCATATCACGAGTGGAGCTCGATATCTCAACACTCCCCCTTGAGCTTATTCCCAATTCCTGCACACCAAGCAGTTCTCTGAACTTGTGTAGCTTCTCTGCACACAATGCCTTCATGAATATGTTAGCTACCTGATCCTCTATGCTGACATAAACTAGATCAATAAGACCTAGTAAAACCTTCTCCCACACATAGTGATAATGTACCTCAATGTGCTTTGTTCTAGCATGATAGACTAGGTTATTTGCCAAGTGTATACTGCTCATGTTGTCACAATAAATGACAACTGGCCCATCTGTAGACTGACGCATATCATAAAGTAGCTTATGCAACCAAGCTACCTCACATGCAGCCATTGTTGCACCCCTGTACTTAGCCTCTGTGCTCAACAAGGCAACTGTAGGTTGTTTCCTGCTGTTAAGTGACTGCAGCACTCCCAAAAGAGAACACATATCCACTGATAGATCGTCTATCAGAAATACTACTAGCCGAATCAGCATCAGTGTATCCATGCAACTGTATCTGAACCCCAGCCTCATAAAATAGTCCATACTTCAATGTGGACTTCACATACCTGAGTATGCGTCTAGCCCCATCCAAATGTGGTTTCCTTGGAGCCTGCATAAACTGACTTACCAATCCAACAGCATAGCTTAAATTTGGCCTGGTAATAGTCATATAAATCAAACTTCCTACTATGCATCTGTACATAGTAGGGTCTTCCAGAAGCTCACCTGCATCTGCGCTCAGCTTCACATTCTGCTCCTAAGGAACTGAAATAGGCTTACAGCATGTCATCCCATATTTGGACAGCATGTCCAATCCATACTGCCTCTGTAAGAGCTGTATCCCACTTGGTGATCTAATCACCTCAATGCCCAAGAAATAATGTAGCTCTCCCAAATCCTTCATCTCAAACTTCTGCTTCAATAGCATTTTCACATGAAGGATATCTTCATCACTATCACCTGTGATGATCAAATCATCAACATAAATGACAAGCAACATAATACCTTTCTCTGTTTTTCTCACATAAAGAGAAGTCTACCTTGGAAATCTGAAAGCCAATAGTGACAAGATACTGTCCTATCTTGTCAGACCATGCTCTAGGTGCTTGCTTCAAGCCATACAAGGCTTTCTTCAACCTGCAAACAACAGCATGAACATAACCTGGTGGCTGCTCCATAAAGACCTCTTTTTGCAAATCACCATGCAAGAAGGCATTCTTTACAGCCATCTGATGTAAAGACCATCCCTTTAATGCAACCATAGCAATGACTGCTCTTATGGTTGCCATCCTTGCAACCGGACTGAATGTTTCTTCATAATCAATGCCATATGTCTATGCATACCCCCTGACAACTAATCTTGCCTTGTATCTGTTCACAGAACCATCTACATTGTGCTTCACCTTATAAACCCATTTACAGCCAATTGCATTCTTGTCTTTAGGCAAAGGTACCAATTCCCATGTAGCATTTGCTTCCAAGGCATCCATTTCTTCATCCATGGCTTTCTCCCATTTTTCTTTTCCCATGGCTTGCTCAAAAGAAGTGGGTTCTGGTTCCTGTATCACTTTGACCATATAGGCATAGTGAATGGCTATAAATCCATCATATTTCAGCCTATCCACAAGATACCTAGCTCTGATAGACCTGCACAAAATAGGCTCACTTCCAGGTGCTCTCAAAACATCCCTGGTCTTCCTTACTCTAGGTGTAACAATAGAAGGAATACCCAACTCATCATCAATGCTCTATTCTGAGCCACTCGATTCACCATCCACATAAGAGTGACTGCATTCACATCAAACATGGGCTGATCTACCTTCTCTTTTCCTTTTTGTGATACCTGCATATGTAACACTATCTGCATTGCTTTGAGGAGATTCTCTTGATCTCAATCTGCCTGTCCATGGTGAAGTATGTGAACCACTGATAGAGGACACTACAGATCCACTAATATTTTGTGATTGCTACTATGAATTCTATGCAGCATTACCATTTTGTGCATCTACATCATCAATCACATTTAGTGGTTTATACAGCTGCTTATCTCATAAAAAACAACATATCTGCTCACTATAAACTTACGAGTAGAAGGGTTATAGCATCTATACCCTTTTTGCTGCAGAGAATAACCAATAAAGATGCACTTCTCAACTTTTGGATCCAACTTGGACCTCAACTCATCTGGCACATGAACATAGGCAATGCAATAAAAAATTTTCAAATGAGAAATATCTGGTTTCCTACCAGTATACATCTCCTCTGGCGTCATGCCATGTATTGCTATAGTGGGAGTCCTATTCATTATGTAAACTGCTGTAGCAACTGCTTCAGCCCAATAATAATCTGGTAGGCCTTTTTCATTTAGCATGGCCCGAGATACCTCTCCAATATGCCTGTTTTTCCTTTTTGCAAGTCCATCTTGCAATGGGGTATGACTGCATGAATATTGCTGCTTTATGCCATGCTCCTGCAGGGACCTTGCAAACTCATTTGAGAGGTACTCTCCCCCTCCATCTGACCTTAGGCATTTTATTTGTAGGCCTGTTTCTTTTTCAACCATAGCTTTAAAAGCTTTGAAATGCCCAAACACTTCACTTTTCTTTTTCATAAAATACACCCAAACTTTTCTGCTGTAGTCATCAATAAAAGTGACAAAATAATGACAGCCTCCAATAGATGTAGCTTTAGTAGTCCACACATCAGAGTGGATTAATTCCAATGGCTTCTTGCTCTCTTGAACATGTCTAGGAAATGATTTCCTTACCTGTTTTCCAAATTGACAGGCTTCACATACCTTATGCATTTCTACAACCTTGAATTTAGGCAATCTTGCAACAATATTTTGGGCCTGCATTGATTTAAGTCATTGTACATTAACATTACCAATGCGTTTATGCCAGATATCAATATCTGCAACTACACCAGTCCCATGTGCAAACATTGCTGCACTCAATTTAGGCATGTCCACATCCAATGTAAACATCCTACCCTTCTTCCTTCCTTTTGCTATCAAGCGACTGTTATTTTTCATATCCTCAACAAAGCATCCATGAGGATTAAATCTGACCTGCAAGCCTTGCTCAACCATTTGACCAACAGAAATCAGGTTCTTGGTGATATTTGGGACATGAAATACATTAGACAGGTATTTCTTTTTCCCATCCTGCATAGACAAAGGAATTTTACCAATCTGCACAATAGGATGTGCAATATCATCAACAGTCTCCACAAATCCTGGTCTTTCCATTTTCCTTGCATCCTGCATCCATTCTGCATGACCTGTCATGTGCTTTGATGCACCTAAGTCAACATACCACACCATTACTTTCTTTTGCACTTGTCACAAAATTGGTCATGTGCTTCACCATAAACAAATGGTCATTTCTATCATCACCCTATCTTCTAAAGGATGTGTAATTGCCTTGCTGCAATTTTCCATTCATAATGTCATTCTACTTTTTGTAGCAGTCCTTAGCCATATGACCCATTTTACCACAATAGTAGCATTCAACATTGCTGTTTCCATTTTGGCCTCTCTGCCATCCACCACGACCTCTTTGGCTCCCCCTGCCTCTAGAGTTACCACGTCCTCCTCCATAGGATTGGTTTTCTTGAGTTTGTTGCATATTCTAATTTCTACCATGGCCTCCAGATCGGCCTGCTCTACCTCTGCCTCTACCTCTTCCAGCATTTGAGTAGAAGACAGTTTCTTTTGAAGTTCCTCCTGAAGAATATGCACCACCATTTCTCTGCTCTTCAGAAATTAGAAGAGCAATCTCCTCCTCAAAATCAAGAAATTTTTCACGGACGACAATGGATGTCCGGAACTGTGCATAATCCTTTCCTAGACCATTCAAGGTCACATAAACTAGATCATCATCTTCCACTGGCGACCCAATGGAAGCAAGTGCATCTACAATTTTCTTCACTTTCATGTGGTAGTCATTGATGGTCATATTTTCTCTCTGCACATTGTGCAACTCCTACTTCAGCTACATTTTCCTGGCTTGCGTATTTGTGCTGTACATTTTTGCCAAAGTATCCCATGCCTCCTTTGGCATACTTGCTCCTGAATATGCACAATCATAGAATCTGAAATACTGATAGACAGCCAGTATATAACTTTTCTGGCACTCTCATGCCATCCTTTAAATGCTTGCATTTCCTATTGATTGGGAACATTAGGAAGAACTGGTTCTTCTTCATTTCCTGTAATAAACTCCCAATAGCCTTTTCCCATAAGAAAATTCGTTATTCTAAACTTCTATGCTTGGAAGTTGTTCTTGTCAAGATTTTCAGTGACAATCTATGAAAGAGAATTAGACGCCATTATAGAACACTGCAAAATATTTTGTCACTGCAAAAAACACATGGGCAAATCTGCAAAATTGATGAAAGTGGTATTTGACCACACAGTCACTTCCTAGTGACAATTTTGCATCAACAGGCATTAAGGATGATTCTATAACTCCCAGTATCTCTATGCACAAGCATACGATGCAATTTCTGCGGCAACTTTTCACCGACTTGCAGAATAGTGGTCGCACAGCAAAAACAGGGCCTTTTTCTCTGTTCTTACGGAGAACTTCTGCCTCCAAAGGGCCTCGAAATGGCCTCGAATCCGGCTATGCTACCTATAGAGATTTGCTCCCAAACTCAAAAATGGAAAGCAACACTGGTCCTCTTACCAGGTTACCGTGAACTTGGTTTGCTTTCTTGAGCTCCTTATCTTGAACCAGGCTCTGATACCATGTTAAGATAGTGGAAGAGAAGGAAGGAGTCTCACTTGCGGCTTTCTCACATACACAATGGGGGAATACACACAAAGGTGGAGGCTGAAAATAGTTTTCCTCTTCTTAGTTGTATAAGCCAAAAGAACTCTAGTATAAAGAAATAGAAGAACCCTATATGTGGGTCTCAAACCAAACTCAACTAACTAAGGTGGCATACTAACTGAGCCACGAACTAGAGTACATAAGGATAGCTATCATCCAGCTATTATTCATGGGCGGTATACCAATCGCATCTACAGCTAACAAGTCGGTGACATAAATGCACAACGGTCACCCTGGCATATCACGAGTGGAGCTCGATATCTCAACAATTTAGTCCATCGACAATTCTTTTTGAGTGCTTGTAGAAGCACCATGCATATGTAGATTTGTAAGTGGTCAACTAATAAAAAATAAACGATGTGCAACATCCCACGTTAAGGATCATCAATCCCTTTGTTTGCTTTCTCTCCCTTGCTTTGTCTCCATCGGTTGCACTGTGGTCTCTCCTAGCCTTCAACCTTTGTGTCTCCTTGCCTACAAGTCAATTTCTCTATAGCTTGTGTCTATTCCTCTGCTATAATCTCTCTCTCTCTTTATTTGTGCTATCTTATCTTGCTACTTTTATATCAAAACTATGAAATTCTTTGAGATTGCTTTGAGACACCGAAATCTCTCTCTCTCTCTCTCTCTCTCTCTCTCTCTCTCTCTCTGTGTGTACTATTTAAAGGATCAGCGGAGGCCATAATCTTTCCAAGCTTGTTTGTGCCAAAGAAAAGAGAGATATGTTGTTAAATAAGATCTTGTGGTCCAATATGACATGAGCTGATATACAACACGTTGTTTGAAGGGGTTGATTGGGTCAGATGGGTAGGTTCTAGGAAAACATTGCACCTCCTTCATGGATACCTCTACCAGTAGTGCAAAACACTCTGCAAACTATCATGAAACACAAAGGCCTATAACTTCTAATAGAGACATGATATCAAGCATTAAGGTATATTTAAATATGGACTTGAAATGCGCTTCATGTTGATATAGGTTTTGCAAGAAACAGAGAAGTGGTTGAAAAGTTCAGGACATTTTATTGGAAGGGGGTTAAAACTATCTGAAAAATAAACAATCACACACAGAGACTCATAACTTTTGATTTGACATTTGATACAAATTGAATACATAATATGATGTGCCTTGAAGAGAGCCTCATGCTGATATAAGTTTTGTTAAAATTAGAGAACTGAACAGGAAGTTATGAGTAAAATACTGATAGGGGGTCAAACAATCATGAAAAACACCTACTCCTACTGTTGATTTTGACTTAGGAGAATACTCCCTCCATGCTCATACTTTATCAATGATCCAAGTCCCATAGATGTCTTCGTGGCTCAAGAAATGGATAAACAATGTATGCACAATGAGCGGCTGAATAAAAAGCACCTTTGAAGACTTTGGGAAGAGAGAGAAATAACAAAGAAATGGAAAAAGGGGAGAGACACTCAAGAGAGGTAACCTAAAGTGAACTTCATTACCAATAGGGTGAGACTCTACTCAAATACAACTCAAAATACTATAAATACAAGGGAGAAGAAGAGGTTTCATACATACAAGAGGGAGTGGGAGCTCCAAGACTACTCATAGAAAGAGAATGATCTAGAGAGATGTGGACTCAAGAGTTTACATAAGAGGATATCTACAAGAGGGAGAGAGAGGGCTCATGGAAGAGGCTTGAGGACTAGAGCTACAACATCATTAGGCTCAATGGTGGAAGAGATGTTGAACAAGGAAGAGGAGAGCTCCTTTTATAGAGATTTTATCACCCTCCTTCACCTATTTACAATTGCTACCTGTAGATTCCTTTCCCCATCAATCACATAAGATTGCATGTCACCACCCATGTCCTTTTTGTCTACTCTTGACATGTGTCCCATCAAACTATGCTCATGAGTTTTAAAATATTTGAGAGAGTCAAGGGTCTTCCCACATGAAGCCCATAAGGAATCTCTCTTTTCCATATGTTCACATCCTCCTTATTCCACATAGGAGTTTTAGAAGGATTCCTCTTGACTCCACACTCTTCCACACTCCTCCACATGCCTTCCACATGCTTGGCATGTGATTTCTCTTACATTATTGGAACATATGGACATGAGAACCACCTCTTTATATGACTCACTTTTCCTATTTTCTAAAAACCCCATAACCTGGTATTTACAATGATCCATTTCACTCATCCTCGCAATCCCATACAATATCTTAGAAAATGGAAATAAGTGAGATCCACTAGGCTATCACTTGATTTTCACACTCTTATCAAACATAGAGAAATGCAACACCAATGCCAAATAAAAGATATCAATTTTTGGCATCACAGTATTTTAAGTTCCAGCTAATGTAATTTCATTTATCATATCTTGAGTCTAGGTGAAAATAGACAGCCTACAACAGAGATGAGAATAGGAAGTCCCCATGTCCAGTATGCCTTAAATTAAAATAGCACCCTTTATTGGTCATGATCCACACAATGAAGTCAACTCGACAGATTTCAGCATAGGTGATTAGGGCCATAAAGGTTGCAAAATTCTTGTCCCTAGGGTCCCCTAGATTGCACCCACACATTCTAAGTCAACAAGATCAATTTGTCTACACGCTACTCTCAAAGCATCAGCACAACTCCACATGCATCATAGTCACCTAGGTGAAATCCAGACAAGTCAGCATGCTCATTAAATTTAAGAATAGGTCAAAGAAAATCACCATTCTTCTTTAAGGCTAACACAGTGATGACTGCTAATGCAACAATTTTTAGTGTGGTAATCGGCTGTGATAAGCCTAATGCACTGACTCTAGACCTGCTATGCTAATAATGCTGACTCTCTACTATATCATATGTCATCATTGATTTAATGCTAATGTGATGACTTCTAATGCGAGGACTTTGCTTTAAGATTAACGCTGAATCACTATGCTAATAGTGCTTACTCGCGTTATGATAATCCCTTGTTAATGCCAATCATCACTACACTAACAACGCTAGTCATTGCATTAATGTTAATGCTGACCTATAGCATTACCAAGATTACTATATAAAGATCCATCCTCATTTTGCAAATCCTCACTTTGCATTGTATGAAAAACTCTACCAAAGTTTTAATGAATTTTCACAGCTTCCCTTTGTTCTAGATCTTGCTTCTACTCATGTTCCCCCTGTTAGATATCAATGCTCTACTCTCATGTAACTACGTGGGAACCAGCTAACTCTACTTGTAAGCCCCCCATATGAGGAGAAGGCATTTGAGTAGCTCGGTTATCCGGTAGTCTTGGTTTGGACACCAGATGGGGGCCATGTGTGGCCTGATCACTGGACGGCTTTAGATAGAGTTGGCACACCGCCAACTAGGCTACATGCAAGTGTGGGAAGGCATCCCTTGACTGACTACACTGAGGGTACATGGAGCATTTCTCGGGGCAGCCCACTCTCGAGTTGCGGGGCCCGTTTGAAGCCTCAGATGATCTCGAATGGCTTTGGGCCGAACGATGACCATAGGTCAATTGCTCTGTTTTGCGCACCATTTTTATTGTATGGTCGGTGGCCCCCAGTCGACTGTTTTGGGCGGACTGGGTCAGCCACCCAATTGAGCTTAACCGACTATGACTCGTGGCTATATAAGAGCAAGCCCGTGAAGCCCATTTCATCACTGGCTACAACAACCCTAATTCCTTTGCATCCAACCTCCGTCTTCTACTGTTTCCAGCATGCCATCGAAGTTCTTTCATAGGAACACACGGTTGGGAGGCAGCGCCATCTATTCTACATTTCTACAGTAATTAAATTTTTGATTCTCCATACTATCTTGTTTTCTCTCTTGTGTACGAGATCCTGTTATCTGTTGAGCACATACATTGTATTATTGTCTTACACCCCCTTATGTCAGCTCAATCCTCACAATTTGTTAGTGCCAAAGACCTATTTTTAGCAAAAGAACTACTAAGTAACGAAGCCTCTTTAGACTTCCCAACCTCTACTACTCCCTCTATTTCCCACACACTTTCTATAACTCTCCCTGCTCAAATAGATCAGTCCCAAATGCAGACCACCCACGAGCTCAAGCCCTTAGCTTAGCAATCCACCACTTGGACTTAAAAGAAGCACAAGATCACATACATAGAGGATATCCAAAACTATTCCAAGCACAACCTATGGATCGCATGCTTTGTGCATTTTCAAGCTCATGATAGTTGCTCATAAGGTTGAAAACCATAACTCCATCACACATAGCAAGGACACATCCCCATAGATATCCCTTTTCTTTGCTTTTCTTTGCCTCCTTTTCATTTCATTGTGTGTGTGTGTGTGTGTGTGAGAGAGAGAGAGAGAGAGAGAGAGAGAGAGAGAGAGAGAGAGAGAGGGAGAAATGAATCCAGGAACATGCCCAAACTCATCCTCTAAAAACACAACACATATTGCAGTTTCAATCTCATGATAGTCACTAATAAGGTTGAAAACCATAAACTCCATCACACATAGCAGGGACTAGCTACTACGACCTCTCCACCAACGTCCTCAACGGTGGCTGTAGACCATGGTATAAACATATGCTCTCACACATACAAATACACACACCCACACATACTAGAGCATCCATTTACACAAAGGTCTTCAAACTGGGTTTCTGTCGGCACTCTAGAGGTGAAGGGCGGCAGACTAAGCTATGACAAAGCTAGAAACAAAGGAGAAGGCTAATCAAAAAGCAATCCACACTCCCTTCATTCAAGCTACAACTACTTGTAAAAGCTATATGGTTTCAATTTAAACTCTTCCAAATGAGCATGCAAGCACAAAAATACTCTTCCTTTTTTATGTTGCTTTTCTTTGCCTTTCATTTTTATGTTGCTTTTTTTTGCCACCAGAAAAATGGCAATCCTCAATGGCTCCTATTCATCCCTTTATGAAGGACTTCGCCCATGAAACTTGCTGTATTGTATTCGATTGTTGCTAGAACTTGAATTTGTTTGTTTGCAAGTGCTTGAATCAAGGAACGCTCATGTTGAAGCTTGGACAAAGTGTTGGATTAGGGTTGGTCACCTCCCCACCTGTGAGCCCCCATATGAGGAGTGCATCTGGGGGGGGGACCATAGAATGATAGGTTGGTACATGGGGCTGCCATGTGAGCACTAGAGAGAGTGAGGAGATCCCTAACAAAGGAGAGCCTCTATGGAGAGAAGATCTAGAAGGCACATTTCTAGAGACTGTCTATAGATGAAAAGGGCAGATCTGGGCAAGGTTTCCAGCAAAGAGATGACCCCGTGAACAGGACGCTAACATGAGCAGGGTTTAGACAGTACAGCACGCCGTATGGGCATTCTTGGAGTAGCAGATGTGAAGTTGAGCACAGATGCAGGTGAGCTTCTGGAAGACCCTGCTATGTACAGATGCATAGTAGGAAGTTTGATTTATATGACTATTACCAAGCCAAATTTGAGCTATGCTATTGGGTTGGTAAGTCAATTTATGCAGGCTCCAAGGAAATCGCATTTGGATGCAACTAGATGCATATTGAGGTATGTGAAGTCCACATTGCAGGATGGACTATTTTATGAGACTGGGGTTGAGATACAGTTGCATGGATACACTAATGCTGATTGGGTCGGTAGTATTTCTGATAGATGATCTAGCAATGGATATGTGTTCTCTTTTGGGAGTGCTGCAGTCACTTGGAGTAGCAAGAAATAACCTATAGTTGCCTTGTCGAGCACAGAGGCTAAGTACAAGGGTGTAGCAATGGCTGCATGTGAGGCAGCTTGGTTGCATAAGCTACTTTATGATATGCATCAGTCTACAGATGGGACAATTGTAATTTATTGTGACAACATGAGCAGTATACACTTGGCAAATAACCCACTCTATCATGGTAGAACAAAGCACATTGAGGTGCATTATCACTATGTGCAGGAGAAGGTTCTAGTAGGTTTTATTGATCTAGTTTATGTCAGCATAGAGGATCAGGTAGCTGACATATTCACAAAGGCATTAGGCGCAGAGAAGCTGTGCAAGTTCAGAGACGTGCTTGGTGTGCAAGAATTGGGATTGAGCTCGAGGGGGAGTGTTGAGATATTGAGCTCCACTCATGATATGCCACAGTGACCATTGTGCATTTATGTCACAGCTGCAGATGCGGTTGGTACACCGCCCATGAATAATAGTTGGATGACAGCTATCCTTATGTACTCTAGTTAGTAGCTCAGTTAGTATGCCACCTAGGTTAGCTAAGTTTGGTTTGAGACCCAGATATAGGGTTCACCTCTTCTTTTGTACTATAGAGAGTTCTTTTGGCTTTCACAACTAAGAAGAAGAAAACTATTTTCAGCCTCCACCTTTGTGTGTATTCCCCCATTGTGTATGTGAGAAAGCTGCAAGTGAGACTCCTTCCTTCTCTCCCACTCTCTTCACACTCCAAGACCTAGCAAATGATCCCTTTTATTCAAGCCATGGGCCTTCAATCAGTGGTGGCCAACAAGCTCCCTTGCAACTTGAATCTGTGAGACAGGTGGTTTACTTTGTGGACAGATTCAACAATTCCTCCGAGACAACTGGCTGGTTACATGCTAATGGGGAGTACCACTTTTACTATTTCATAGTAGAAAGAATTCACATGGCTTTTGGACTTCCCAACATCCCCAAACCTTACAGGATGCTTTACAAAATGGATCAGTGTTACATGGGCTCGTCAATTATAATGTAAAGATCCATAGGGGTGGGATCCCTATCAGCTTGAAAAAAAATGAAGTCACCATGAAGGCCACTTGTGTCATCACACTCCTAGCCCAAATACAACACACCGAGCATCACGGTCTAATTTTGCCAAATTCGCTTGTGCACTTGCATGCACCTAAGGAAACCAATTGGGTTGATAGTTTTTCCACAAACATCATCACTGTCTGCACATATTCCAAGAACAAAATCAACAACCTAGTGTTCTTTATGCCGATTATACATTACATGTGAAATGATCGTTACGGCAACACATCGAAAGACATCACACTATTGTTAACTCCAACACAACAAACCCCCACCAAGCCCTCACCCAAAAAGAGAAAGGAGGAATAGAGGACCTGGACAAGAAGAAGCCAAGGCTAAGGCTAGGTAGAAATAGGAGCAAGAGGCACTCCAATAATAGTAGCAAGCAGAACTCAAGTGGCAACAGGAGGAAGAAAGAGACAGAAGCCGTAGAAAAGCTCAAACAGAAGCGCGCTCTCAAGAAGCATGTGTCGCAAGAAAAACCAATTATTGACATTACTCAAGAGCAAGGACAAATGCCTCCATAGAGCCCCACAGGTGGCCAAGCATAGAGTTTAACAAGAGCAGGTCCATGAGGCTGCTGCCAGAATGAGAGAATAGGAGCAGTGTCAGACTCGGACATAGCAGGCTTGCCTCCCAACCTCTTTGGAAGTAAAACAACTTTGTACCTCAAACACGTACAACTTTGCATAGAGCTATGCTGATCTGATACAAAGAGACAGAAGTGTGCCTCAGAAGGAGAACTTCTTTATGGAGACACCAACGCCATGGCACAAATAGCATAGAATGTGCTACTCAAGAAATAGGAGTTTGTAGCACACCAAGCCATTGTTGTTGCAGCCCACCATAGGCACCAACTCCAACAGACAAAAGATGCTTTGGAAAATAAGAAGACTGACAAGTTAATGGGGTCAAGGCCAGTGGCCTAAAAGTAGTGGAAATTAACAAATAGCAAGCACCAATAGACAGAGAAAGCCCTGGCCATAGAGAGATCATGCAACAATACACTGTAGGTGGACTATGATGCTCCACAAAGGCAAGCTAACCTTGGATCAAAAGCAACACATGGGGGTGCAAGAGCAGAAGCTAGCTCTAGAAGCGCAAGTGGCTCAACAAGCCCAATAGATAGAGCAACTACATACACTCCTGCAGCAATGCCGGCAACAAATCATACGCCTCCAGGAAGAGCTCCAAACCACCCAAATAGCTACTCCTCCTCAGTAGGACCCTGACGACCTCCACGAGTGATTGTTGTTATTGAATGCCTCCTCACTTACCTTTCTATATGCATAGTTGAAGACACCTTCAACGATTACCTTCACACCATCTCTGCTAAAAACTGAGTAAAAACTGCCACACATCACATCATCAATTTTGAGTACACACTCTCTACTAATGACATAGACACACTTCTACACCATAACAACCTAATGACGCATCCTATAATGGCTATGGCATATTTTCATGAGGACATAATCCTCCAAGATGATGTCAATATCCTATACCACACCATTGTATATAATTTTGTGGCATGAGTACAAGTTATACAAGACTCTTCTATCTTCTCCAATGAAAGCCCTATGCTAGAGATACTAAAGCCTATTGACCTACAGGACCTACCTTGAAACCCATAGTCATTGGATCAAAGCCTAGAGTGGTTGAATGTGAGTGGCTAAGGGGATGCTTAATTTGTCTTCCATTGCCTTTTTGCACACAACAGCAGGTGCTATCACCCTACCAGCATAATAGTCCTATATAACAATATTATTGAAGCTATTCAAAACATGATTCAAACTGGCATTAGCCAATTTGATGATTCACATGTAGCATACACTACGGCTCTACATGAAGTAGATATCGATATAGAAAGAGCCCTATTCAACTCTACTCGCTCACAGCCCCCATTGTCTAATCCCGACACAATACCTAATCTAGATTTCTTCTATTGTCACTGCTGTCACTGACCCCATCACAGCCATCCACCTCATAGCACACCACCACACCACCTCCTACAAACACACATCAGCAGTTGCTTGGGCCAAAGGGTCCATAAGACATGGGTACCACAACCTGGTGTAAGTTTCTGAAAACATGCTCTTCTTGGGTGTCAAAGATCCGATACATTTCTTTCACACTTCATTGCTAGTTCATACTTTCCACTCCTTTACTAATCAAAAATATATGCTTATCCCATAAGAACTCTCCTTTATAAACCATTAACCAAATTTCCTCCTCTACTCCTGCATTTCACATTCAAGGGTTTGCTTAAAACCTGTGATGACCAACCTCATGCCTTCATTGCCGACCTTACCTTCTCTCATAGCCAATTCCTTCACTCACAAATGAAGAAAGGTTTAAATATATCCCCATCATCCCCTTAAACCCTTTCTTTGCACTCAAATCTCCTCTTGATTGCTTTCATGATGTAGGCTCTTCTCTAGATTTTGACTCCTACCCTTTCATAGACCACCTTTCTCATAGTTTTTGGACCATTTTTACAATAACTTTTCAAAAATCACAACTCAAAAATATCTACTTGAGGATAACTCTCTCCTTGATGAAATTAATTAGATCTCTAACCATGTATTCATTGCTGGCCTAGATAACCATGTACACTTTGCATATTTCTAGTATGGCAACTAGCTTGAAATAGAATTCATTTCCAAGAATTCAATCTCCTTCCTAAATACCCTTTTGATACTCTATCCTCCATTAGTCACTCCCCAAATAACCTTGACCTCCCACTTTCCTTTAATACTCTTCCTTTTCCGATGTGGACTTACAAAGCACAAAAAGGCAGCTTTCATTGGCTCACCACCGCACATAATTGTGTCTTTTCATCCCTTGCTAACCTCATCTCTTTAGGAATTAAACAACTTAAATCTATAATTACCCTTAATGGCCCAGGCTCCATCTCACATACAAAATAATATCTAATCTTAACACCAATAAACTATGAGGTATTGAGTCCAGTATTGACATTGTCTCATGTCACCTTTCTTATATCAGTGAAATGGGATCTAAAGTCCATTTAAAAATTTTTCATCTTAAGAACCATCACTTCGACCTCACCAAAATGATGAGGTCAAAAAACTATTCCACGCTAATACTTTCCTTACCTACAACCATCTACTTCATGGCCTTTGAGTCATCCTAGTTGGTTAACATTGTTGGACTCAAACAAAAGGAATTCCCATGGGTACTCTTTCTCCCCTCTCTTGTGTCACCTTTATTTGACAATCTTTGAATTCAAATTTATTCAAAAACTTGTCCCTCTTGGCAAGACCGATCTTCTCCCCCTTTTCCTCCTTACTTTTAATTATATTGATGACATTCGCTTTATAAATAATCCTCTCATTATCAAGTTTTTTGACCCCTCTCGATGCCTTAGTCATGATAATTTAGTTACCTTCAATACCCTTCACCTCATCTTGTGGGGGTTAAAGGCCACTGTACCTTAACCCCAATTATGTACAATACTCAAAAACACATATATATGGATGACATAGAAGAATAGGGTGTTCTGCACCCACCAAAACTTGTGTGGCTCTCTCTTCTGGCTCTTCCTCTCTCTCACCTGCTTCCATTCTGCTTCCGTTGAGATCACTCTCAATTGGTATCAGAGCGTGAGTGTTCTAGCTGAGCCCGAGTGTGAGCCTGGAGCCCAAAGTCTGTTGCTACAACTCTGTGGGAGGAAGGAGAAGCTCCATTGGGTGACTTGACCTACATCCTGGTGTGCAAAGACCTTGTAGAAACCTTTGGAAAGTTCTCTGAGTGGTTTTTGGCAAGCCAGCAGGTGGTTTTGGAGGCAAAAGATAGTCTCTTTTAGACCTGAGGGTCTTGTGATGAAGATATATTTCTCTAAAAGCTGAATCTTGCCTTGAGATCAAAAGAAAAGTTGTAGAAGACTTTGAGTAATTCATTTTTTGTTCTTACATCTCTATCATCTGAGTTTTCAGCTAAAAGTTATAGCTCCTGCAAAAAGTGACGAAATTCAATTTCTTGCGTGGATTTCGTGTATTGGATGTCCATATCCAGGCCACCATTTACAGTTCAGACACTCCCAGTGGATTCAGAGCAGTCTAAAACTTCTACCTATGAAGCTATTTCCAATTCCGTGAAGTTCTAAAGCTGTGGTGAACCTCTGTCCACCGCAACGTTTTCATTTCGTCATTTCCAATGTGAGTGGGATCTCAACATTCGGGCCTCCATTTGTGGAGCTATCTATCCCATTGGATCCAAGACTCCATGAAATATCTGTTGACAAAGCTGCTTGCCATTGAAGAATCGAGGGAGTTGTGATTCTCTATGTTTTTCATCGTCTCTTTGTTGCAAGAAATTTCTCAAAGTTTCCAAGACCTTCTCACTGATTGCCACATGGCTAATAAGGCTACCCCTTATGTTTTAATCCACCTAAGGTTAATTTTGCAAGTAAATACAAGCATTGACTGGCTCTTACTCCATCCTCGGATGAGATTTTGGAGTTCCGGTAGAAGAGAGATATTTGTAGATTGTCTTGCTGAGTTCGATTATGTAGTGACACCCATGTTTTGAGGCATCCCAGGTTCTATTCTCACTAGCGATCATTGCCATGGGGCCGTGATTTTTGGATATACCTTATGAAAATCACTCTAGTTGTAGTTTGAGCCATGTGTACTCATTCGTGGTTTGCACTAGTGCTTTATAGGCCATTTGGATGCATTGTGATCCTTGTTGGATGCACTGATAGGCCCAGATTGCCTTGTGGGATGCTTTATTGATGGAAGTTTAGCAGGCAAACATATGCTATTTTATGATGAGGGATAGCTTTGACATATTGCAGTGGATGCACAGTTGTGCTATGATCTCTTGGATGAGATTTTGTTGATGCATATGCTCGTGGACAACATTTATGCTTGAGGCATTTTGGCACTTATTATTGGCATTAGGATTGCCATTGTTTTGCCATTGCAATTGGCATTTTCTTTTGGGCTCTATTTGCTCTAGATTTGCTCATATGGATGCATAGTATATGCACATGAGTCAGATAAATTTTAATGCTCTGAGCATTGAGTTTTTTGTGGTATTACCCTCCATTGTGGCATACATATTTGGGTGTACCTAGTATTTGGTGTGATTTCTCTCTCATAGGTACTAGCATTTGGGATTTTGTTTCATTTGCATCATGGTATCCTCTTCCATGTCTGAAAAGGAGTTTTTCAGCATTAAAAAGTTTGATGGTACAAACTTTTCTTTGTGGAAAGAAAAGATAAGAGATGTGCTTATTCAAAAGAAGCAAATTAGACCCTTGGCACGGATTGGAGCTAAGTCTACAAATATGTCTAAGGATGATTGGAATGAGTTGGATGCATTAGCAAAGTCTACTGTTAGACTTTATCTTGAAGAGTCAGTTTATTTCATAGTAGTAAATGAGCAGTCTACGAAAGATCTGTGGAAGAAATCATGTGCCACTTATGAGAAGGAAACTGCCTCTAATAAATTTTACCTCATGAAGAGGTTGTTTAAGCTGCTGCAGATGAAGGAAGGGGTCTCCATTGCTTCTCACTTGAATGAATTCAATATTATTTTCAGCTAGCTTCAAGCTTAGAAGATGAATTTTGATGCAGAGACTAAGGCAATATTTCTCTTATGAAAAAGGATTGCTACAAGCTGAAAAGAGAGCAAACGGATAAGAAAAAGAATGCAAAGTAGAGTGCAAATAAGAAGGAAGAGAGTCCAAGGGAGGACAAAGGAAAAATGAAGATCGAGGAGATCAATGCAATCATCATTGATAATAGTGACAATGACATAATCTTCATGTCTAGTCTACCTACAGACTTGCTTACCACTTCAGATGATGAATATTTCCAAGAGTGGATTTTGGATACTGTTCCTTCATTCCATGTTACTCCCCATAGGGAATGGGGGTTCTCGACTTATGACAGTGGAAAGACAGGTTGTGTGCATCTTGGAAATAACTATGCATGTGACATAATGGGAGTAGGGGACATAAAGTTTTCTTTTGCAAATGGGTATGTATTTGTTTTGAAAAATGTGAGACATGTGCCTAAGCTGACCAAGAGTCTTATTTCAGCGGGTCAACTAGATGACGCTGTGGTTTTCAGACCACTTTTAGGTTTCAGAGTTGAAAACTTCAGAAGGGCTCTATGGTTTTGGCCAGGGGCTTACATGTATCAGGGGTCTCTGATCATGTTGTTGCAATAACTGAGCAGCCAAGTACTCTGTGGCTTTGTAGGTTGGGGCACATGAGCCAGAATGGAATGAAACTCTTATGCTGTTTGGGTTATGTACCACATTTGAGTTTTTGTGACTTTGAATTTTGGTCTTTAGCACATCTTAGAGGTCTATTGGCAAGCTCAAAATCTTGACTCCAACATCTTTACTAATCTGAGCGTTGGGATATACGTATAGAATCTCTCTCTCTCTCTCTCTCTCTCTCTCTCTCTCTCTCTCTTACTACTCTGTCTCTCCCTTTCACAATGGCCTTCACCACTAGGTCGTGTCACATTTACCCCTCCTTTGCCTCCTGTTGTTAATAAACCTCTTCCAGTTCCATTCTTCACCAATCTTTTCGATTGATCCTCTCCATTTCACTCACGTCTTGTTCACACCGCTTTTAGAAAAAAGACACACGCGTGTTGATACCTCCTTCTCCCTTCATGTGTGTATAGTTAGTAAATAAGGCATACATATGTATTCCCTCATTCTTTTCCATGTGGTCTCTTTCATTCTCTCCTCCATGTGAACCTTATCTTCTATAAGACCTTTAAAAAGCGACCTTTATTGGTTTTTGAAGCTTACCCTTAAGAAATAGTTTTAACCAAAGTTGAATTATTTTGGCCTACCACCACCCCTCCTTGTATGTGGTATGCTGAACCTACCATTGCTCTAGGTTTGGTTGACAATTCAATGTTCCATCTAATTGTTCCTTCTTGCCCTATTTAAACCTCTTCCCTCTCTAGTTTCTCATCACAATCAACCTCTACCTTTGTGTAAGATTCCGTCCAAAACTACTCTCATACGTAGCTATCATCATACACTCATTTGATCCCTCATACATTATTTTACTCGCTATTGCACCTCTTGGTCTAGCAATTGCACTACGATTTGACTACCTCAACAGTCTTAGGATTCCTTGCTTTTGCACAACTTCATTGCATGTATTGACATGGATTCTCACTTTGTAGTTATCAACCTTTTTCTTCTTTGCCCTCCTCTCACTCATCTCTTACTTTTGGCTTCTCCCCCTCATTCTATCAATCTTTCCCACTATCCTCTCTCTCTCTCTCTCTCTCTCTCTCTCTCACACACACACACACACACACACACACACACACACACACACACACATTCACCTCCATGCTCTCACCCCTCCCTACTCCTTTCTTATCTTTTCACCCACCCTCCCTTCCACCTCCATCCTCTTACTCCTCAATTACCTCCACTAGTCCTCTCTTATCTTCTCACCCACTCTCCCTTTCTCTTCATGTTGAATACTTCACAAACTCAATAGCTTCATTCCCAAAAATCTTGATCATTTTGGAAACTTAAAGCTTTACTAACTCACGTTCTCCTAATTAATTTCTTTGCAATCTTGCTTATATCAATACTTTGCAAAACTTAGGTTGTCATAAATAAATAACAACAAATCTCCCTTATGTTTTATTAAGCTTATTGTGTTAATTCGACGTTTTTTGAGTTCTTAAAGTACTTGATTGCACTAATGCTTATTACACAAAATGCTTAGGTCAACTATTTTGCAATTTCACTAAATTTATCTTATGCAGATAACAAGGAATTAAGCTAAAACATGTTCTCACCTGTGTTTTCTCTTGTTGGATGGTGGTAGGTACTTAGGCATCCCCCTTCAATAAATTTTTTATCAAAATATATTTCTCTTTTGATGACAAACATCTACTTTCGATTTCACTAAAATATCAGCATTTTACTACTTGTATAAACCCATTTTCAAAGTGTCTTTATTTGGTATTGAAATAAAATTTTCCTCTTTAAGCCAAAGGCATCTTCAATATCAATTGTCCACACACACACACGTGCGCGAACAGTGTGTGCCTGCGTGAGTGTATGCACACACATGCATGCACACATGTGTGTGCGCGTGCATGCGTGCGTGTGTTTTCTTTGATTCACTTTTATTTTTATGAGAAATTAATATTAAAAGCTCAAATCATGCAATTCGTTGATAGAACTTTCCTTGCTTGTGTCACTAGTATAAACTTATTGAAACTGTGAGCCTTTTCCAAGTAGTAAAATCTGAAGCCATGGAGTAGAAGATGCTTTCAGAAGCACAATCATTTCCACCAAATTGAACACATTAATTTCTTCCAAGCTTCTTGGAGGATACATTGGATATTTGATCTATGTAATCATGCATATGCCCAACTAAGAGAAATTTGACTTTGACCTTATCAACAATTCCCTTATACATAAGCATAAAACTGTACTCAAGACCGTCAGATTTTTATTTTCCCTCGTTGTATTGTCCAAATAGACGATGTAATAACGCAATGATTTATTGTAATTGACAAATTTGAATATTATGCACATTGGAAATACATTTTCTTGAGTTTTCTATGGCACACAAGAGACATCCCCACAGTTTTTACTTCATCGCTTCTTTTGGAGCTGTCATAAAGTGTGCACATTTGTCTTCTGTTGGTCCATGCCATCCAGAAATATTTCAAGATATTTTTTTGGATTCTTTAAGTATGCTATGCTAACTTTGAGCATTCTTGAGCTTGTTGCTCCCTGGGATGCTTAGGAGCACAATCGATTTGAGCTATATGGCAAAATGCATTCAGATTATCTCAAAATATCTACATGTACATAGACGGATGCGTCAATTTTACGAGCAAAAACCTATGAGCAGGTTTATCCGAGCGTGTTTTTCAAGAGATTTTTAAAAATGTTTTTCTTTAGGAAACATGGTTTTTACACTTTTATTTTCACTAGAACTAGATCCCTTTATCATAAAAATATACAGACTAGTCACTCATTCATTTTTACACAACATAATTTTCTTATTTAGAGACATCCCTTTGTACCCCTGTTATTACCTTAAAAAAGTGTTGATTCCTTTAAGAAACATTCCTCATAATCACTCTCAATGTAATAATACTATGCATATATAATTACTTATTAACACATTTATATCATATGGCAATATCTTTTTAGTGTTTTTATAGCATATTTATGGACATGTTTCTAAAGAAGTTTAAATTACTATAAATAAGTATTAACTTGGGCTTATATATCACTCTCATAAAATACATGTAATATTTAATACTATATATGAAAGATTTTCCAAAATATAACTCCATAGATGTGCTCAAATGGGGTGTTCCGATCAATTTGAGTGGTTGAATGACTATATTTGGACATTGGATATGAAAGTTATGTCACTTTTAAAAGTGCTGTCCAAGGTAGTTTCGCCAGCGAAACTACCTTGGGAGACTTGCTTCAAAGGGGTTTCGCTGGCGAAACTACCTGGATGGCTCGCTTCAATGAGTTTTCTTTGAAGAAACTCTTTCATGAAGATAGGTTGAGAGAGGGTTTTCAATGTCACCCCCTATTAAGTAAAAGTTGTAAGAAGGATCATAAGGGAATTTTCATAGAGAAGTCTACTCTACATGTGGGTTTCTTCAAAAGCCATCCCATTATGCTCTCACCATTCCTACAGATTCACCTAAAGATTTTTGTATAAAATAGGCATTGCTATAATACTTTGCATATTTCTAAGTGAAACTATGTTTTCTTCTGATCGATTTTTGCCATATTTATGCATAGTTGGAAGCTTTTTTTTTCCTTCGCTCGGACGCTCGGAAGATTTCGCTCAGAAAATGCTCGTCCCCGTACATAGACAATGTGTCGTAATTCCATTGTAGTTTTTTCCCTTTCTTGTCAATTCCTAAGGTTTGCATATATACTACATACTTCCATTCTTACTTTCTTTAATAAATTCACATTGTTGAAAAATATCTTCCATAATCTAGTGAAATGGCTATAGCTTCGCAAAAAATTTCATCATCTTTTGTCATTTCGTCAGATTAGCATTGTGTTCCTACACTTAAATTACTCGTGTGTGATAATCCTGCACAGCTGTTTCAGAGGCACTTTTCTGCTATGATACAGTCACTCTGGTCTCAGATGATGACAGAGCCTTTTCACAGTCCAAAGATAGACTAATGTATTCCAAGTTTTCCTTTTATTCATAATCATCAGAATCCCAGCCCATTTCATGAACTTTAAGAAGTTCATGAAGTTCTTTACATTGTCTTGTGGGTTGTACAGAGATAGGATATATATTCTGTGGAGGTCCTGAAAGTCTTTGATCAAAAGAACAAGAGGCACCAGAAAGAGGATTTGAAGATGTAGCAGTGACGTTATTTCCTTCTTCAGGAATAAAACCAGAACCTGGGAAAGAAATTACTTTTGTAGAAGAGAAGATAGTTTCTGATTCAGATCCCTCATAATGTGAAGAGGAAGCTGATCTGGAATAACTCTCCTCTTTCATTGAACTGCCAGTAGACCAGACTGAATTTCTTCCATCTGGGGAGTAGAGCATACCGAGATCAATATATGAACTTTCTCTTGACGGTGAGCCTGAAGAATAACCTGAATCAGAGTCTGGTGATGGTATAGGTACTAACATGTTTACGTCACCACTTGTATCCACACCTGGGGTCAGGCATAGAACCACAACACATTAGCAAATATTTTTATCAGTGTATATGCCTTCACATTTCTCTTGGAGGATGCCCTCCAATAACCAGATAAATGATGCAATTGTTGCAGGCCTATTGAGACTTCCGAGTGCAAACGTGCTTAAGGAGATTTGAAGAAACAAGAATTAAGCAATCTGTAAACACTCTCTATAACACAATAAGAAGTCTTGATACTTGGATTTTCATAGGAAAGACGCTCAGAAATGGATGCAACCTTTTCTGAAACAGCTGAGAACCTTGTGTCTACTTCTTTATTACTAGCTGTGAAACAACCAGTTGATGCACTAGCTTCTGCTACATATTCAAAACTAGACCATGAGTCACATGATAGATATTCCCATAGCACAAAAATTTTCCACTTAAAAGAAAACAAAAGCATAAGACACAAGAAGTTATGAAAGCATTTTACTAGTTATTTTTCGAACCTGAGAAACTGGACCAACACGTGGTAGTGGCAGGTGAACCCAGGTTACTTGAAGCACGTGTGGCTTCAGCCTTTATCCTGTGAATTGGCCCTTTTGGTTCAAGGAGCGGACCATTCCTATCTCGTACAGTTACCAGATGATTCTTTCGAGTAATTGAAAAAAGGATACAATCCAGCCGATCTCTGTAATACTTTACATCTCTTCTCAAACTCCTGGTTGAAAACAAAATAGGAAACATGAGGATAATGAGAACATCCAAACAATATTAAACTTGAAAAATCAAAAGAGTCAAGTGATTTTCATATGAAAGCAGATCGCAAAGCTCTCCAAATTCAGTTGCTTCAAGTGTTATGTACTGTCCAACCAGACTTGGCTGGGTTAGTAGATCACTATAATTCAAGGTGAACTATCCTACTGTCAAACCAGACTCGACTGGGTCACATCACCGTAATTCAAGGTGAAGAAATTTCTTCATTGTACTAAAATTTTAACCACATGAAAAACTAGAGGAAGTATCCATTATGAATGTTCATGTTTTGCAGTGCTTGCATATTTCTATCTCCACCCACTAGAAACAAAACCCTAAAGCGTGCTTTAGTGCTTTATGTAGTTCCACAGCTGGACAGTTATTGCTCTTTGAAGTTGAGCCCTAATGATATGTTTCTCTCTTTTAGTGACCTTTTTGCATTCCATTCCAATATGCTCATAGAGTATAGTTCGTTATGGGAGATTATCGTCACTCTAGAGGATCTTGTGTGCCCATTGGAGGCAATTCACGGAGAGGAATTAACCGGACAGCCCCAAACATAGGCAAGGCTTGTCTTAGCTGTTCTGGTTCCCTGACCATGGCATGAGGTGGCATTATTCCACTCCTCATTGGTAAAAAATTGATTGGCTTCTGTAACGGATAAAGGATCACCTCCATAACAAATTTGAGTTCATCTTGTTATTGTTAAATTTTTCCAAATTCAGTCTGCAAAATCCCCAAGATCCATACATTACAACAAGAAAAAGGCGTTCAACATGTTATCGTGATTATTTGTGTAGATAACTGTGTGGCACCATTTTTAATCTTTATGTGATAAACCCTATATGTGAATTGTTTATATCTTTAAAATTTGACACTCCCTCTCTTATAGAGGAGACTCAAAACTGTTTTTTAATTTTGAAAATGGAAAGAAGTTCAACTCAAAGTTGATAATCATTGTTATTTTCCGTGACAAAAGTAGGAAAATGTTTTTAATTTCACCAAGAATATGAGTTTATACAGGATTTCTGAAGTCACCTATCAAGAATGGCATGTGTGGCCTTAGCTTTGATGGTCTGCTCCACCACAACCACCTTGAGAGGAGTCCCTGCTGCAATGGTAATATCAAAGTATACCTGTTACATTCAATGATGCTTCAGGTGTTGTGCATCGTTCATGAACTCCTAATCACTATATACTTCTCCTATATTTCAGCTTGCAATGTCATTCATAGATCCTCTTTCATGACAAAGGAAAGGGAGGACATGGTATTTGAGAAGAGTATACAAGCTATTTGAAGCAACTGGTAAACCTCATTCAGGGAACCTACAACAGATCAGGACAATCACATGCATTGGCGCAAACAAAATGAACCAACATCAAGCCCTGTGGAAAACAGCCAAAATTTGATCTGAATCTCCTAATGCTGTAAATTTCATAGAAATAATGCACAGGGCTTTTTTAAAAGAAGAATCAGCATAGATCCTAGAGGATGTTATGAAATGACACGGGACTTTCCAGAAAAGCTAGGAAAGGCCACAAATTTACCTTCTGTTGGTCACATGAGGCTGACAGTGGTTGAAGCCTCCGCTCAAAATGGCCCATCTTCTTGTATATTTCTGCTTCCAAAGCTTTCTTATTTGTACCAACAAAGTCAAAAATATCTGCCTGTGACTTGTACCCCACTGCAAATAGAACATTACCATCAGATTGCACCCAATGTTGGCAAATACTGTCTTGTAGCCAATTAATTGCTGTGATACATGGCTAAAGTACATGTACTAAGCTGATACTGCACACATTAAAAGTATAGATAATCATCCATCTATCAGCAAGACTTTCACTTTCAAAACCCTTGTATCTCTGCTGACCCTTGTATCTCCAGCAGAGATACAAGGGTTCTAATACAGAGTCCAGACTGGTCAACATGCAGACTCGTCCACCTTTAGAGCTTCCATGATATAATCCTTCTCATGCACAGTTTGAGATTCCAAGATACTAGGGAGGTGTGTGCCGCTCTTAACAGTCAAGCCTCGCACAAACTCATGTAATGCTCAGAGGCATTTTAGAACCTTCCTAACCCAGCCAAATGATGTCTATTGTCCACCCATCACTTGGCTATATTGCACAACATGGAGGTGCCAAGTTGTGATACTAGCCACCTAGGTGGGAGGGGTGCTGTGTGAGAACTGTCCATCTTGGATAATCGCTTACACACTTCCCACTCACTATGTATGCTCACGATCTCCTGCAGCTCAAGTTAGGTGGAGACTCACACTCACAAGCATTGCTCGCCTTTGGGAGGCATCTTGGAGGCTCAAATGGGGCAAGGTAGCTTGGCTTAGAGATGGCATGAGGCTTCAAGTTCAAAGGCCGAGGGAGATTCCCTAGAGGCTGTGCTGTATAGACTCATGGGAAGATCCTGTGCAGCCATGACAAGTACCATCTCTACCCATTGGCTCTAGCTACACGCAAATGGGGAGTCCCACATGCACCTGCATGCTACCTGATCTGTTAGGGGAGAACAGCTTTGCGTCTGCTGATGCTGATAATAAACATGTGACCAGATCAACACGTTTAAAACAAATTGACATCCATCTTGCACAGCTATTCCACAGCAGGTTCCAAGTTCTTGCTTCTCGTTGTCCACATCACTGCCTCTCGTGTTTGAGAGAATAAACATTTGGTGTGCTCACTATCTGTGTGGCTCAGAGTGTGAGGCTACCCACAAAGGACACTAAATAGATTTCTTCAAAGTTAATGGCTTCTAAAGATTGGACAATCTTTTTCCTGGAAGGCATGGGTAGATCCCATCGAAACAGTTCTTAGCGCAATTTTTATAGACATTTGTGGAATAAAAAGGCAAGTTCTAGCTGCATCATCTACAAGTCGCATGTTCATCATGTTCACGTCTATCAAGGGAAGCAATTGGATTGTGAAGGTGCTTTGCTGGCCAGCGCCCAAGCTGTGGATGAGAGATCATAAGGACAAAGTATCAAGAGTGGGCATACTATCTATATTCATTTGGACAATTCCAAATTATCCAAGGACGTCTGTTACACATCCCCACAAGAGGACATTGATTCTTTCACTCATCTATTGATAACATTCTGTACTTATAAAGCTTGGCGCCTTCTTCCCCTTTTCTGCACTCGTAACAAATATTTTAGGAGTCTCGGTTCCCAGTGCACGCACGACATGTTCATTCCCCACATACATGCTAAAGAGGGGTCCTACTTTTCTGCCCAAAGATCCACCAAGTCTTCCGTCCAGTGTGTGCCCTATGTGTTTACATATTAAACAGCTGTGTCCACTTTTCTGCTTAAAGACCACGGCCAGAAGCTTGTTAACGTTGACATTAGAGGAACTTTAGTCTTGGATACTTTATCGCAAACATAGTGCAGGCAGGATTGAACTCCTACTTTATCCCAATACCTTTAGCAAAAGGGAAGGGTTTGAAGAGGGCCAGTAGAGCAAATTGAGTATAAAGCCATGCTCAATTTCTAAACTATGGATGGAGTATGTTCAAAAGATGATGCATTAAATCTTCAATCTTGCAATACATGGAGCTTAAGTTTTCCGCCCGGACTACAAGGTAAGCCCTCAGAGCGTATCGGAGTTGCATTTAGAGACAACTTACAATCGCGTTCTGAAATGAACTTGATCACGAATGACGATCTTCTGCAGCTGTATAGCTTATTTGATCAACAGGATTTACACATGCATGCAAGGATTGCAAGAAAATGGTACTTGGAGTAGCAATGCGGTGAAGGATGCCGACAAAGATGACGTGATCTCCCGGCTTGAGGATGTTTTTCAAAGCCCACCGAAAACACTCGTCCGTGGGATCCTTGGTAGCGTCAGCAGCGATAACGAGCGTTGTACGCGCTGGCGCATCCTCATCGTAAGTCCGTTGGGTTGCGTGCAACGCCAAACTTCGACCGGAGGGTGCGGGCATGATGCGATTCCGAGAACTGGTGTGGCTGGTGTCTTGGAATAAGTTTAGTTGGCTGAGTTTCCGCTCTAGCTCGGTCGGTCTATGATCCAACTTCCGCATGTTTACAGAAGCGATAGTAAATTTTCCCGGATGCGGATGAGAGGAGAGCCGTCAGAAGGTTGGAGCTTTGTGAAGGTGAAGCAATCGAGGGGCAGGGAAACGGGGAGTTTCAAACTTCGTTTAAGCTCGGAGGGAGGTGGCAAACATATGCGAAGGAAAATACGCTGATGATTGAATCATATAGCAGAAGAGGAAGAAGAGAATTGCAGCAAGAATAAATGCACCTGAGGCTCCTGTTGTTTCGCCATAGCCAGCTGCTCGAAGCACAATTCTTCAGGCATATTCTGCAGGAAGCTCGTCTCCTCCGCCGCGGCATGTTGTGTTGCAAGGTCTTCGCTTCTGCCGAGGATTTCAACTTCATAGATGCGACGAATGAACGGAAAACAGCAGCACGACAAAAGGTGGAAAGCGAATTTGCTGACGGAAATTTGCCTCGCGTCGTGCGTTTGCCGTGCCGAAATCCGTTTGTGCTGAGGCAAGAATTCCTGCAGAAATCCATCGCCAAATCCTCCTCCTCCTCCAATCGTGAATTCACGTCGATGATGATCCTCAGCTCTCCGTCGATACGATTCCACACCAATTTCTCAGCTTCTACGGGAAAGCATCTTCCCATCCGAAGTCAACCTTCGTGCCTCGTGATGGCCATCACGTCCCCTCTGTCCTTGTATGCTTCCTTTTTCGGCTTCTTGCTGTCTGCGTGCGCACTCCAGCAGCTTCAGCCTACAAAGCATTGCACCACGCAAACAAGCAGCGGATTCTTGCTTCAATGCTGAAGTTCCCGCTTGAAAAACCGACAAACTTAATCACTACTTACAATCTCTGAATATCACGCATGCCCTGATTCTTCTGCTGCTGTTGCTCCTCTCAAGAAGCGCTGGTTCAACGGGGATTCCGGTCAAGGAAACGTCCTCGCGCTCAAGCGACATGACCGGAATCCCGTTCAAGGAGCGATTCTTACATGAAATGCTGGGGTTGGCGCTAGAAATTGAAACTTGATTTCAAAGCAAAGCAGCGCGATGGCGTTGTGGAAATCAAGGAGGCGCTGATTCTTGTGCTGTGGTGCTGTTGATCTCCTGTGGAATTGAAATCCCCGTCGTCAATGTAATCGCTCAAGGAATTCAAAATAAACTCCGTTACTGTTGCTAGCACTTTATTGCAACCATCCATAATTTCCGTCAACCCCTACACATTTAATGTCTCCAAGCATTTAGATTTAATCTTATTATTAAATCTTAGCCGTCCGATTAAGGCGTAATATTGCGTTGGCCCTTAGCCTTCATATTAAGGCTTTTTAATATGGTCAGCTCTTTGACTCTAGCACCGTGGTCAACCATTTGCCCAGCCAATTGCGTGTTGGCTACTCACTTTCTTTCCCATACAGGCCTCCCCCAGCCCATTGGGAGTTCCCGTGTTGCCAACTCTTCCCAATGTCGGTGATGTTCCCCTTATGAGCCCCATAATGTACGTTGCCAATTCATGGCACCGTAATGCTCGGGTGCAAAGCAAACATTCTGCTCTCCACCCTAGCATTACGTGGCCATGGTTCATTCCAGAGCTTCGATTTGATGAGACCTCTAACATCGTCGCCATATTTGCTGTGGCGTCCGCGTTTTCCTTCGCAGGAACCTTTGCTGTGCTCTGCAAGAGTTTGCTTGCTATCGTAGCATTTTTGCTAGGGCTGCAAGTCGTGGGAAAGCACTCTAAAAGCAGCTACCTCTGTTCAATTCTCCTCTATATCAACATAGGCCACTTGGAGGGAGGGAGGGACACTCTAGTTCTTCACTGCTAGCCATGTGTCCTCATTGCCAACCACGTGTCACATAAACTTGACTCTGCTCTTGCTGGTGATCATCTCCACTTCCCGCCATCGTTCCTTCTCTCCTCCTCGAGTCTCTTCCATTGCATTGTGCACACATCTTGATCGTCACCTCTCTGTCCGTCACTGGCCGGCAGTTCTTTTCCTGCAAAAAAGTGCCACCCCTATGAGCGAAGCAACCAGCTTGCAATGATCCCCTCTATTTGTGTTCCCTTACTAAGAGAGGAGGAGAGAGGGAAGGTGGGGAGACAGAGAGGCCGATCAAGGTGGAGGTGGGGAGGAGACGTAGGAACGATTGTTGCTACCATTGTTGTAGCTCCGGAAAGCTCGAATCAATGGAAGGAAGAAGCTCCATCGTCAGAAGGGCTGTCCATGAAACCTACTGCTACGGAAGACAATCTTCCTCCAAGGGCAAACGCCCTTCCCAAAAGTAACAACGTTGATCACACCTGTTCTTATACTTCCGGTCCTAGATAACTGACAACTTATGATCTTAGACCATTGAAAAGTGGCACACAAGCACAAACTCAAGCGGTAGAGGAAACGCTTGAGGCAACAAACATCTCATGAAGTGTGAATGAGGTGAATTGCTCGCTTAGTTCTTGCGGAACAGTACAAATAGAGTGATGATGCACAAGCATGCTAAACCGGGAGCTCAGCTCACAACTAAGATGGAGCAAGTATTTTCAGTTTTCTTGCCACTTTGCTCCTACTCAATTTGGAAGTGAGGAGTCTTTAGTGTTGGCGTGGGTTCAGTTAGGGTGTATTTGTAGAATAGGATCACAAATAATCAATATCATCGCAGTTGTAAATGGATTGGGAAAATTTTCATTTGTGGACATGGTGGAGTGCAGCTACCATTCACGTTAAAACATTCTGTGTTGTACAAGCATAAATAGGGGCATCCCTTGTCGTGCTACCCTAGGCATCTTTTGTGGAGCTAATGCATCTTTTGTGGAGCTAATGAGAATGCATTTATAAGTCACAATTCTTTGCTTATAGCTACCTTGGTGTCTACCACGGCTTGAATGCAAAATTTGATGTCTTAGTCTTGGTTCTGAAGCTTACTAGTTGTATCCAAAGACAGATGTAGTGTAGCAACTTTTCAAATTTGGAGAAGGCCTTGCTCTTGCAAAATTCGAGTCCTTTCCATGTCTTAGCCTAGGCTCTAAAGACCAGTCTTCACCAACTATGAACATTGGAATTTCTTGAGCTATTTATGTAACTTTCAGAAGAGCATTGAAAGCATAGATTTGTCCTTTTTGTGCTACCCTAGGCATCTCATGTGTAGCCCTGTAGCCGAAACTAGATTCTAAAGCTAATCATGCATTTGGAGGGGATTGCCAACATAGGCCATTCAAAATCTCTTCTAAAACATCAAGCTTGGAAATCTCTATTCACCCCACGTATAACGGATGAACGGCTAACCTTGCATTGAGCTCACGTTACAGTATTTTAATTAGTTCTGTTGTTGTGGTTCGATAAATTTTTTGTTGTTATTTATCTCTTTAGTTTGTCACACCAAAATGTATTATTAATCAACTACTTCTCTTGTGAAAAACTATGGGTTTTTCAGATTAGGGGTGTGGAATAGGTTAAGAGACTTAGGCTTTGTGAAAATTGGAAAATTGGTTTGTGTCAATTATGGAAGATATCATACTGTGGCCGAGACGAAGTGAAGGAGAGTGAGCACTGAGGGATGATTTTTTCGTGTTAGTTTCGTTACGAAGCAAAACTTTTATATTGGTGTCGAAAGTTTGTATGCCCTTATAAAAATAGTTGTTCAAACATTCGCCAGAATTTGAAACTTTTATGTGAAAATTTTTGAAGTTTTGCGAGAATCTACATCTTTTACTTCAAAATTCAAAAGAAAATATACAAAGTGTACTATATTCTATCAATATTGTGAAACTACAAAAACTAGCTTGATAAACTTTCGCCAGGAATTTATATTAATATATAAATATACCTTTCATAAAAACATGTTACCATCCTTGAAAGCTCAAGCTAAAGTCAAATTTCCTCCGATACTTCAAGGTTTAGTAGTAGGCTAGCATCAATTCTTGACCGAATTATCGATGTGGGCTGCATTATATTCTGTTTGGTGAGGAAGGGTCCTATCAAGAACTGGAGCATTTGGGCATCCTAGGACCTTGATTCCTCCATCACACAAGACCTCTTTGCCAGACCATTGACTTAAGTCTGGCCAATGATGCTTGCCAATTCCCCACAACTTTTACATGCATCCCGATGGTCGGTGTAGTTTATTTGGATTTTGTGGCAATGGCAATGAGAGACATGATTAGGTGATAATGATTATGTATTGTCTCCCTTAGAGCTATCACAGGCATCTACACATCCCATGGCCATGATGGCTACAGCCAATGCACGCTACCATGCGAGTAGCATATCCTACCAAGCAAGCATCCACATCAACTGCCATGTAGACAACCATGTTAGCTACCACATAGGTAGCCATGATAGTAGACAACCCTACAGATAGTTCCTCGTCAGTGCACACAAGCATGTCAGTAGATTGCCATGTGGTAGTCAGTGCTTGGAACAGCTCGACTAGCCTGGTCGAGACAAATCTAGCTAGGGGATCGGTGCATAGATTGCCCTAGTCGGTCATTTATAGGGCCCACAGGGACCTATAAGAGGCAACCCACTTGGCCTAATTCTCATTCACTTACAAGGTTGGAGAGTACAAGGTCAATAGCAGATCGGCTAAGATTAGGCCTAATTAATATCTAGGGGCTGCAAATCCACTCCATTCCTCTTATAGAAGCACACTTCTCCCTCTTACAGAAGCTCATTGATTGCATGATATGCATAGCAAGGTAAGGTGAGGATGCATGCAGCATGAAGCCATCCTCCAAATCCCATGATTTGTGCCTGCATCTTGAAAGCATGTGGTAGTGTAGGAGCCACTGCAAGATAGTATTGTGCTATTCGATGCTCCTATGGTATGCCAATTGCAGTGCCCTAACAAAAGACAATGCATGGTTGAGGAGCTTTCTTCTTGAGGTGTTGTCTCATGGAGTGCATTGATAAAAGGATATCACAACTGAGGTGAGGATGCATAGAGCATAAGGGCATCCATCCAAATGCAATGACCTATATCTGTATATTGAAAGCCTATGATACTCTGAAGGTAGTTGCAAGCTAATATTGTGCTGGGCGATGCTCTTGTGGACATGTAAGGTGAGCAAGTAATGAACTATTTTGAAAACATGCAGCATGAGGGCTACCTTCTAAATGTAGTGCCATCTGCTTTAAGATCTCCCTTCTTGGAATGTGTATCCCTTGGAATGTATTGATATTAGGATATGCATAACATGACCAAGGTGAGCAAACACTAGATTGATTGAAAGCATATAGCATGAGCGCATTCCTTCAAACGCAATGACCTATGCTTGTAGCTTAAAAGCCTATGGTAGCAATTGACAAGAGCAATGAAATTTAGGGCAAAGTTATTACAAGTTAGTAAATTTTTTCTTCTTATAGAGTGATTACTTATACCTAAATCATCGCTTCAAACATCTGGGCTATCACTTGGACATTTTTGACAGGCTTCTAGCTTGGCGACATGGGCTTGAAGCTTCCTAAGTTGAGTTGATTCAGAGAGACTGGGTTAAGTTTCAATAATTTAGTCATAGTTTTGCTAATCTATTTGAGACAAGAAGAATTTTTTTATAAGAGTCGTCTTACTCTTCCCTTGCAATGGTTTTCTAAGTTCATCGTACTCTTGATTGCAATTTTGCCTATAGAGTTTTGCTAACCTAGGCTTTTAGAACATCACACTTTTCAAAACCAAGGTTTGCAACTTAAACATGTCTTGCTAGGTTTTGAAGCACATTGAGTGGAGAGATATTGGGTTGTGTTGAGCTACATAAGTGTAGGCAACCAAATGGGGGGAGGGAGACAATGAGACTCTTAGAAACCTAGAGAGTGTGAAGGAGAAGGAAGTGTGTGAGATGAAGAGAAGGAGAGTGAGTAGGTCACCATTCTCAAAAGCTCAAGCTGAAGTGAAACTTCATTTGATACTTCAACGTTTAGTAGATGGCTCTCATCAATTCTTGACAGAATGGTTGACGTGGGCTGCATCATGTTTTGTTTGATGAGGAAGATTAGATGAGTTTTATAAAAAGTAGGCAAGATGACGAACCAACCCTCACAAAATGGCTGTGTGCAACCATGCTACTGAAGAAGAACCTCAAAAGAAGTGACTGCAGCATTTGCACATTGATTTAGAAGAACAATATGCACCGCTACAAAAAAGAGGAAAGGTTCCACTTGTAAATGCTGAGCAAAAGGAAAACATGAGAAGAGCAGGGTCCCAACATATCGACTTATGGTGCGATAGATAGATCTACCCAAAATGTCCATTGAGAAATTCGAGACCTCCATTTTCTAATCCGACAACACTATTGAGGTTTGTGGGTGATGGGAACAATGGAATGTATGGATACATTTTGATTCAACATTCAACTATAGAAATGTACAAGACATTATATGTCCGAGAAAGAATGGAGAAGGTGCAAGATATGTCGATAAATTCAGACTTGAAAGAGCAGTTGTTGCAAAGGAAATCAAAGAGCATTCAGAGACAAAGAATGAGCTATTAAGAGCAAGAATGAAGAGAATGGTTCTTGGAGAGAGACAACAAAGCGAAAGAATTCAAGACATTGCGGAGTTGAAAGCTGGCACTAGAGGATGTAAACACAGAGTACAAAAAGCAAGGTAAGAGTACATCTTGTTTAGCCATTGTATTTGTATATGTGTCTTTGTCTTGCAAGAAAATCTGTGATATTGCAAAGTGTAGTTGTTTGCAGGGAAATTTTGAGACCTCAAAAAGAAAACATTTATCCTAATTTAATTCCAAATCAAACAAATGAAGGGTTTAGTCTCCACTGTTGTTGCAAAGAACATGATGGAGGAAAATAAGTTTAAGAAGGTAAAACGTGAAGTTCTTGAAGACTTTGTATCGGAAAGTAAAGCTAATGTCACGAAAATTCAAGAGGCTCTTGATGTGAGCAAAGTGAGCAGAAAGGGATATGCTTCAATATTTAGAGTTGTGTCATCAACATTAAAAGATCAATGGATAAAATGTGTGTTGTTACCAACACTAGCACAAGTGTGGAAGGAACGAGGTCATCTCATCCAATAAATTGATAAGTTCATTGGACAGTACTTTCATACAGAAAGTGTATATGAAAGTGAAAAGGGAAGCACTACATATAATGCTTGGAATAATATTTTTGTAAATCTTGAACAATTGCAGAGACTAGTGGTTGAGTTCTACAGTATCACATTTGAAGAACATAAAGGAGTTTTGAAGTTTGTTGTGAAGCTCGATGACTGTGAAATTGTCACGGAAAAAAAGATAGAGAGAGTTTCTATCACTTTGATGAATCGAGCACTTGATCAATTGATCACAAAGTCCAGCTCAAAGTACTTTAATGTCCAGTTAGAAAAGCACGTATGGTGGTTGGGCTTATTTGATGTATGTAAACTATCGCCTTCCAAATTAATATTTGCTTGAAATGTTATAAGTTTCATATCATATATCTTGCAAACCTGTGGTTTTAAATTACAAGTGAAGACTGGACCATGTAGTACTTTATTGGGTATTTCATCAAACAGATATACCATCAATTATAAAGAGTCAAGTCCAAGGACACCATTTTCATGTTCCAGGGAAGGGTGATTTTCAAATTGAATGGCATATGGTAGGTGACCTGAAGACACTAAAGTGTATGTTCAATATAAGCAAAGGGGGTAACTCAAAATCTCCTTGCTTGTACTGCAATGAACCCGCGCATGTCCTAGATTCTAAATGGTGGAAAAGAGCACACAACAAAGATATCATTGAGAAACTAGTTTTCCTATATATTGGATTTGTAACTTTGCCCTGAGAGTAGAAGAAAAGAGGAACTACAATCATTAGAAGCAGTGCTATCAGAAACTGGTCTCCATGGAGGAGATGTACATATTACAAAGGATCTTAAAAAATCTACAAATGGAAAAGATGTTCCTATCAAGCCATCTATTGGAGGAGTAAAGGCTAGAAGATTTTTGTCTCATCCAGAGAAAAGAAAAAATAATGGCAGTAAAACAACATACGTATCAAGAATAAAGTAAAACTTGTGGAGAAAAGTACACACGCTATCAAAGATCATCAGGTAGACGGATTGGCAAGAGATTTCAAGGCAGAAGTGTGGAAATGCTTAAATAAGCTTTTTGTTTTATGCACATCCTTGGCTCTAATGTGGATCTGATGGTAGCCACACTTAAGATCTATCTTGCTAAAAATTATGGCCCCATGTAATGCATCTAGCAAGTTATCGATCTAAGCCATCGGATACCTGTGCTTAGCAGTAATATTATTCAGTGCTCTATAATCTATACAGAGGCGAAAAGTATCGTCTTTCTTTTTGTCACTAGGCTATAAATATTGCAAAGTCAAAGCATAAGTTGACCATTTATTGATCATAATTAATGAGTTCCTTATTTATTTAATTATGTTCAAAGAGTTACTTTCATTTGGTCAAAGTCTTGACTCTGGTCAAAGATACTTAACCTTGGTTAAGTAAGCCTAACCTCGATTATTAGGAAGATCTGTGGCTTCGGCCAAGACGATTAACCAAGCAATTAAAGTGCTGACTTCGGTCAGAGAGTATTGACTTTGGTCAATGAGACTTGGCTCATGCCAAGAGGATTAACCCCGTTAACCAAGGTGTGCCAACTTTGGTTTTGGCAGAAATGATCAACAAGCATTGGAAAAAGCGGTAAAGAGTTTTGGAAAGGCAATGAAAGAGGCTTGGACAACATGTAACATCACTCATTACATGGTAAGAACAATATCCTGTTTTTGTGCATGTTTTTTTAAAAAAGCAAACAATATTAGTTTTACATATTCTAATGCCCACTTGCCTATGTATCAAAATAGCATATAATCTACATGTAAAAAAATACGGATGCCATGCAATTTGGTCCACACAGGGAATGGAGAAATCACACTACATGGCACGGAATGCATTCTTTAGACATACACAACATTTTGGAGGAAAATAGAAAGCCAATAGTTTAAAAGAAGTCTTCCAATGGTTCTATCAAGGAATACTACAAAGGCTTCAAGCCAAGAAGAAAGTTAATACATCACAAGTTAAGCTAGCTTTCAGATTAGCTCAAAAGGAAAGGAGGAAGATTTTAGAGAACTCAAATGCAACACAAAGACATGCTCAGTGGAGACACTCAAAGATATTTGTAAACCACAAATGGGTAGATAGAAGCTAAGTGCTAAACCTTTTTCATCAATTGGTGTCATCAAATGTAACAATTTTTATTTTGCAATGAACAAGACTTGGATCTTTCATTCATAAGAAGTCATTGTATACAACCATTGAAATATTTGAAATGTACTACATGTATATCTATTTCAAAATGTACATTGTTTTTGTCACAAATACACATAAACATAACTAAGACATTCTAAAATGACAGTGTTCTCACAATTCAACTCTACTTCTATCTTGTAAAATATACAATGCCATACAGGCTATCCTTCCACTAGTTTGCCAACTTTGCTTGGAATCCTTCTTGTGACTTTGATTGGAGACCTTTATTTCTTGAGCTAAGGAGCAAGCAAACTCTTCTCATCTTGTGCAAGAGTTGTTGTGGTCGAAGTTTGCTCTTCATCTATTTTGTCGGGAAGAGCCACCAAAGAAGGCTCTTGATTCCTTATTATGAGCTTATGCTTTCCATAAGCTTCCAAGGAGAAAGGATCCTTTACACCACAAGCTAGTGCCCAGGCAATATGTGTCAAAAAGTAACCAACTCTTGAGCCTTGCTTTCCAGCATAACACCCAAAAATAATTAAAGCAGACCACTTCTCTATGAGAATGATCTTATCTATTTGCCATGATATAGGATGACCACCCAAAACTTTTGATAAACACTTGAAAAAATAAGTAAGAGCAACTCCATTGTTGCTAAGCAATTTGCTAAAAATCAATCTTTGCAGCAGATTGGTCTTTAATAAATAAGAAAGGCTTGATAGTTTACCAAGCCCAAGAATTCTATTTCCAGTTGCCCTCAGGAGGAATGTGTCATGTTCAACGAACAACTGCCATACGCGAAACACACTTAGATTTAATACAGACCATCAAATTGCATATCTAAACTCAAATTCAAGAAAGGTAGGTGCCTTACCTCAAAATTCTCATCTTTCTCTAGTATATCATCATTAAACAAGGAGATACCCATCTCTTCCTTCCCCTTGGAGCTGTGATTGATATCCAAGCTTGCTGTGAGGTTCATTCGTGCATGGGTTTCCTAGAAGATTGTCTCATCCACCCTTCATACATTTTGGCTTGCTCAAAACAAATGGACAATGCTTTCGAAGGATTGAATTTGTCCCCCAGCTCTAACAACGGATTATCATCAATCCTTACTTCCTTGTCAACCCTGCAAGATTGTGCAATAAGGGAAATTGCATAATCTTCTCTCAAATTAAATAGGCGTTGTACGTCATACAACAAGACATACTCTTTTCCTTCAATATTGAACGAGGGAAGAATGGGCACCGTGAAGTCAGAGCTCTCAGCCTCAACATCATCCACTAGGAGAACATCTCTTAGGGTCTCATTTTTTAAGGCCACTAGGTCCAATGCTGCAACTGCAAGCTCCTCCTCTTTCGGGTCAATCTTCTCTTCTGCTTCTGGTGGGTTTGACTTATCTTTTGTTTCCTCTTCCTCATCGCTATCCTTTGGGTCCTCAATTGATCCATCGGCATAGTGTACATACATGGCAAATGCAAGTGATTCTTCAAGTATCCTGCAATTGCCCTTGTGTACAATGCATATTCCCTTATGGCAATCTTCAAAACTATCAAACAACTTGTGCATTTGATACCTCATCCTGTCATTTGCAGGATGTCCTTGATATGTACAAAAGTCTTACTGTTGACAACTTTTGATCCTTCACTTGTCAGCTTGTGGAAGAATTCATACACCTCTCCAAGAATATCCTTGTGCCGTGTTAGAAGAGACTACAAATCCACCTCCTTATTGAACATCTCATGGCATTTGTGATAGTGCATTTGGCATTCTGACCTTTGTAGAAATTCAAAAAGCTAGAGTTGGGGGGAATTCTTTTCCTCCTTCTCCTTTCCCTTAGCCAACTGACTGTCCACCTTTGCCTAAACCCTTGTCATTGGGATTTCTTCTCTTAATTGCATCATACAAAATTAAAATTGAGTCCTGTACATATAGCTAAAAAGAAACAGAAGCACTTATAAAGAAATTCTTACAAGGAGATTCCTCCTACCTTACAGCATAAGTTGAGAGGTCAATGGTCTTCCTGACAGGTCTTGCTACATCACTTAGATGGTTAGCTTCTCCTCTTTGAAAGTTTGTAGAAAAATGCAATATGACTCTCTTTCTAGCTCCTCCTCTTTGAAAGTTTGCAGAAAAACGTGATATGACTGTCTTTCTAGTTAAATACATTGAAATCGTGTTTTCTGGCAAAAAATTCTATTGCTGCAAAAAAACTTCTAGCAGTAGTGAGAAATTTGCTCATAAATGCGATATGGGGTGATCCTAAGCTAAAGAAGGCTCAAATAGCATTTTCAAGAAAACTCCTTGGCCACATAGTATTAATCTCCAAGCTTCATATAAAACATCAGGTCCAGACAAATTCAGGTAAATCTTCAAGATAGTTGTCTTGATCATTCAAAAGATGAAGCAAATGCCTAATAGCTAATGCAGTAGAATTAGATAGATCAAGAAGACACTTGAAAAGGTAGATCAACACTGTGGTGTATTTAAGTACCTGTATCCTTTCTCTCCATGGCTTTTGCAAAAGTGTAGGTAGGTGGGGATGATGGTGGGAGACAAGACAAGGTCTAAAGTGTTGTCCAAATGAAGATGAGGAAGAAGATGAAGATTCAAAACTATTGAATGGATGGAGAAAAGTGAAGATACGAAGAGATGGCATAGATATCTATGTGTCACACTTGTCAGCCACACATGCCAAAAACGGTCTTCAAGGTACTAGTGAGTTAAGTATCTAGTGATTGCATGCACCTATTTTTAGACCAAGCTGCCAGAGTTGATCATCCCCCTTGTCATCTGCACCTCTAGTTTCATCTTCCTCCCTACAGGCTTATGCTATACAACCTCAACAACTCTATTACATTGATCGAATATAGGTCCAGCTCCTTCATCCAGACCCACTACACTTATATCTCAACCCATCAAGCTGACACCCATCAAACTATCACCCAAATCCTTAACAGCTCTATCACATTGACCCACTATAGCTCAAGGTCCATCATCCAGACCCACTATAGCTCTAGGTCAACCCATCAAGCTGACACCCATTAAATTGTTACCCACAACCTCACCAACTCTATCACACTGACCCTCTATAGCTTAAGATCCATCAAGCTGACAACCATCAAGCTGTCACCCATGAAGCTCTTGTTATCTATATACTAATAAGGTTAGTACCTTTTGTAAACTGGTCTTTCTCAAACATTCTACGGACTCTTGTAGAACAATTTGCTAAAAAACGTGATATTCAAGTTTCTTCAAGAAATTTTCTCCATTTTTATCAAATACTAGCAAACATAGCATGTTTTGTGGATAAACATGATATAGGGTGTTTTCATGTAAACAAGGCCTCAAATTGCATTTTTTGGAAAATATTATTGTCCTCTATGGAGCAAGGACTGGGATCTAATGAAAGGTGTGGTCTAGACAATCACAGATCAATAAAACACTACTGCCCACAAATATAGCAAATTCCAAAGTGGGATATATTAATACATGGATTTTTTCTATCCATGGCTGGCCCTGGTGACTTGTATGTGGCTCTTACACAGGTGCAGTAAAAGGGGGGGGATGATGGGAGTAAGGGGGGGGGATAATGGCAGTGATGTAGATAAGGATGTGGTGTAGGGATGGAGGAAAGTGTAGATCAAAACTACTAGAGGGATGGAGAAAAGTGTAGATAAGAGGAAAGGGTACAGTTTTCAGTGCATGTCACATCTATCTTGTCAGCCACACATGTGGAAAATGGTCTTCTAGGTACATGTGCATTTATTTCCTTATCATTGCTTGCACAGATTTTGAGACAAAACTACCACTAAGTAGAGTTACCCCTCATTTCATCCCTATCTCTAGTTTCAGTTGCCTCCAACCTCACCAGCTCACCACCTCCATTGTAGAGTTCCACTGCAGCTCTAGCTCCAACCTCACTACCTCACCACCTCCATCACAGAGTCCCACTACAGCTCTAGCTCCAAACTCACCAGCTCCACCACCCACTGTAGCTCCACCCATAACTACCCCAGCTCCATCTCACACCTCCCCAGCTCTAGCTCCAACCTCACCAGCTCCAACTCTACACACAATTCCAGGTAAGCAAACTGTCACCAATCATTGATTTTTTCCTCTTAATAAGGTGAAATGACCATTCCATAACTTTCTCTCGAAGACACTCTATGAGTTGTTTTTGTTGTGAGCACATCTCATCTGCATTCTAGGGTTTAGGAGGATGGTGGAGTCCAATTGATTAATTAGATTATGCTTCAACTAAATTTGCTCAAAAATGCAATTTTAGCTTTTTCTCCATTATCCAAAAATTTTGGAATTGGAATTTCATCATACTTTTTTGCTCTGAAAGTCAACATTGTCTTACAAAATTTAACTAGATAATCCTGAAAAAGTTCTACAAAAACTATAAATGGCATGAGAATGTTGATTTTAACTATCCTGGTAGCAATATTTGGTTTCAGGGACTGTTGTACTTTCGAAAATAGTTTGGTTCTGAATGATTTTGTGATGCTGCCATCAAGGACTGGCCAGTCAATTGTATTCCATGCCAGGAGATCTTGCTTTTTTAATAAACTGTGTGAGTGAGCATTGTCCATCAATTGATAAAAGTGATCATAAAAAAATATACCCAATTCAGCCAGCATTGTTGATTTTCTACCTTTGTAGTGTAGCTCCCCAATAGCACCATGTAAAGCATCAAAGAATCCTAGTATGCACTCCATTGGTTACCACTCCTCGTATGATGAGGGATATATATCTGAACCAAAACAAAGAGACTGCCTGTCATAGAAAGAAATAGTTATTTCATTTCAAGTATTTCATTACTCAAATACACTTACACTTGGGTCCATGGTGTGGAAGATAAGTAGGATAATCTCGTAATACAAGTTCTCGATGCATGTGGACATGTTGTATCCAAACCTCTCTAACACATCTTGTGCCTTCCTTTTTTACTCTAAAATCTTTCACTCTACCATTCCAAGAAGCCAAAAAAGTGTTAGTTGATTGTTGCTTTCTTTGCTTGTTGGGTTGCATTAGAACCCAATCTCCTTTTGCCACTGCTATCCTTTTCTAGCTATTGTCCATAGTCATAGTATTGGAAACTTCTACACATGAGATTAGTGAGGTAGGTCTTCGTGGCAAAGAGATACTTTATACATCCACATCTTCACTAAGTAGAGCGACAAACTATTTCCTAGTGGCACGACCAAAGTTTTTAGTTGCCATCTCAAATCCTCACTCTAATACATGCAAAGTCAAAGAAACACACACCAAAATAGTAAAACATTAACAAAAATGAAAGAAACTGAGAACAAGCAAATAAAAGGTGAAAGGAGCTTATTGTCTTGAAAGTTTAAGAGCATCACAACAACAGTGATGCAACAAGGAATGCTTGTCGAAGAGAGAATGGAATGGCTCATTGTGGTGAAAGTAGAGGAATGCTTCTTGAAGAGAGAATGGTGCTAGAAAACAAGAGAAAGTGAATGGTTGTTTTGGGTCACCATGCGGGAAGGTTTCAAAATGGAGCTCTATTTCGATTTTGAGTCCACATCTCTTGATAGGACAGGCGAACCATAAAAGAATAAAAAACAAATCTTCTCATTAATGCCACACGCTTGTAACAACATAAAGTACTATTTTATTTTTCATATTTTTTCCTTTTTTTGTGGAATTTCTACGTTACGTTGGCCTTCTCCTCATTGGTTGAGAGATTTTTCCCAAACCCTAAAAGGCCCAAAGTAAGCTCCCTTTTTCCTAATGGGAAGAAAGCTAAGAAGAAAAAGGCCAAGGATAAGGCAAAGAACAAACAAAAAGATGACAACTCAAACAAAGACTCTAGATTAGAACAAATGATCAAGGAACAATTACAAATTCTTAGGTTATCACCCAACAAGGACAAGATTTCTTATGAAAACTGTGGCAAAGATAATCATGACAAAGAGAAGTGTTGGTACAACCCAAACTTCAGAGGGAGGGTAGCCCCTCACATTCAAGCATCAAACAATGTCACCCCACCACCAGTAGTAGTAAATCAAATTGGAGTGGGAGGACCAATGCAACAAAGATTCAACAACATTGCACAAAGAAGAGAAAACAACCAAAATTGGGGAGCTCAACAAAGACCCAACATAAATCAAGCATGTACTTACTATGGTGTGGATGGCCACAAACAAGGTCCACAATGTGAATTATGATGTAAGCATAAGGAGGAGAGAGGCATCCCAATTGTGCACTACAATGCAAGAGGAGACCCAAATTCCCCAAGCCAACCACCACCAAGGGTTAATATGGTGTTTCTCAATTGATGAATCAAGAGAGCCAATGCAGCAAAAGCATATTTTGACTGTCAAAATAGTCCATATAAACAAATGAAGCCAATTATTTCTAGATGTGGAACATGGAGGCACAAAATTCAAAAACAAGGAGGACGTGCTTGCAACTCAGAAGGAAGTGGATGCAATGGCAATAACGAGGTCCAAAGGTAAACAACCACTCCCAAGTTTGGGGGAATCTCCTAAGAGTTCAATTAAGCCAATTGATTGGACTGAACAACAAAAGATTAGAAACAAAGCCTTAGAGCAAATCATGCAAATCAATGCAGCCAAGGAAGCAATGGAAGCTCAGATACACAAAATCAGAAAACCAAAAATGGATTCGATCCCAGCAACACTCTTGTTCGACTTCAAGCTCCCAACAATATTACCGACGATTAACGAGGAGACCATTCATGCAAAAGATGCTAGAGCCTCACAATGTCCAGGACAAATAAACATAGTAAGACATCCAAATCATGAGGAACAATAAGAGCACAATTAGCCACATCAAGCCGATGCCCCAAAGGCACAGAATCTGACTCCACTTGGACAGAAGTCAGAGAGTAATCAAAGGGCCAAGAGCAACCATAGGCAACACCTGATAACAAATTTGATAAGGGATATACCTCACATGCATGACAATAGTGTAATCTTGAAAATGAATAGTGCCCATAGGCCAACAAATGATAGTCCATGTGATGCCTTCTTTAGAGAATTACTGCACTCCAAAGTCCAAATTACCTTGGATCAGCTACTAAATTTGGTACCTGTATTTAAGGCACAATTATTCCGAGGCTTACAAAATGACAATTTCCCTAAGGCACTAGAAGGAATGCTTGAGGAGGAAGAAGAGGAAGTTGCAGATATCTACACCTCAATTATGGAAGAGGTGGATTATAAAATACCCACAATTGATATACTATACAAGCGACAAACAACACATGATGTACTTATTGATGGAGGATCTAGAGTAAACATACCGTCTGAAGATTTATTCAAGAAATTCTGTTGTAATGAATTAGCTCCAGTCCCATTCCAAGTAATTGTGAAGAGAGTGGGAGAGAAGTAAGGAGTCTCACTTGCAGCTTTCTCACATTCACAGTGGGGGAATACACACAAAGGTGGAGGCTAAAAATAGTTTTCCTCTTCTTAGTTGTGAAAGGCAAAAGAACTTATGCAATTGTATCTAAAACCCCAATCTTATAAAATAGTCCATACTACAATGTGGACTTCACATACCTCAGTATGCGTCTAGCCGCATCCAAATGCGGTTTCCTTGGAGCCTACATAAACTGACTTACCAACCCAATAGCATAGCTCAAATCTGGCCTGGTAATAGTCATATAAATCAAACTTCCTACTATGCGTCTGTACATAGTAGGGTCTTCCAGAAGCTGACCTACATCTGTGCTCAACTTCAAATTCTACTCCAAAGGACTTGAAATAGGCTTACAGCCTGTCATCCCATATTTGGACAGCGTGTCCAATCCATATTGCCTCTACAAGAGCCATATCCCACTTGTGGATCTAATCACCTCAATGCCCAAGAAGTAATGCAGCTCTCCCAAATCCTTCATCTCAAACTTCTGCTTCGATAGCATTTTCACATGAAGGATATCTTCATCACTATCACCTGTGATGATCAAATCATCAACATAAATGACAAGCTGTTAGATATCAATGCTCCACTATCATGTAACTATGCGGGAACCAGCTAACTCTACTTGTAAGCCCCCCATATGAGGAGAAGGCATTTGAGTAGCTTGGTTATCCGGTAGGTCCTGGTTTGGACACTAGATGGGGGCCATGTGTGGCCTGATGGTTGGATGGCTTCAGATAGAGTTAGCACACTGCCAATTAGGCTACATGCAAGTGCGGGAAGGTATCCCTTGACTGACCGCACTGAGGGTAGATGGAGCATTTCTCGGGGCAGCCCACTTGTTAAGGGCAAAAGCAGCAACAGCAAAGAGGAACTAGGGGGGGAGTCCTTAGATCATTATCATTAATACGTTGTATCTAGTTTATAGTGAGATATGAAAAGACGGAAGTTCTAGGACCAGGCGGAGAACTGAAGAGGCACGGCAACCATCACGGCAACCGTTCCCGAGAGTATTTGCCGATGTAGAACTTCCACCCTCCAGTTGTGCCGCAGTTTCCGTCACCGGTACTGGTGGTAAAAATGCTGTTCCTGCGCCCCCTCCCGCCGGATCATCCTCATCCCTCCGGGCCAACCGTCGATCGAGAGGCCTGCAAGCCCGCTCCAGCTCTACTCGCAATTGACGTTGATGATCAAGAAAAATACCCTGCATCTCTGCGACGAAGGCTTCCGATAAATCCAACAAAAGTGCCTCGTCCAGCATGCGTGTAGAGCTAGAGGGTTGCCGGTACCCCATCACTTCCGCTTCCAACAATTGCACCCTGGCGGTCGCAGTTGTAGCCTTCTCCGTCAATTGTTCCGTCAGCCGCAGGTGTTCTTGAGTTTGGGCGACAATCGCCGTCCTTGCTTCCTCCATATCCTGCTGTCGCCGTGCATCCATCTGTTGGAATTGTAACAACTGCTCCTGCAGCTGTTGATTGCGTTCGAGCAGCCTGGCATTTTCCTGGCGCAACTTCGCCTCATTCTCCTCCAGCTGCCCCTTCTGAAAACATTGGAGCAAGCGCTCCGCCAACCGTCGTGCCGTGACCAGATCATATGTCTCCACCGGCGGAGATAGCTGCAGCTCACCACTCCCCCTTGGGACTACACGGGTTTCCTCCTGACATGCCTGTCTCCCCGAACTGTCCTCCCGAGTGTGGACTGAGCTTTCCCCTTGCAAGGCCTCCGCTTCCGGGCGGGTTTTCTTCAACATTGCTCCTTCCGGCACAAGAGCCAACTTTCTTTTCAATAAACTGGCCATGCGGCTCGATGTTGCTGAGACCGCTGGCCTACTCCTCTGGCTGCCCTGTGGAACTTCTGCCGGAACCACCACCGTAGGTACTACCGCCGTAACCTCCACCGCAGGTACTACCGGAGTCACCTGGTTCCTTGGCGTCAGAGCTCCCTCCGTTGTTGATCTTGCTGGTTCCACCTCCTTGGACTCCTTGTCCGAAGCATCGTCTGTGGACTCCTCCACCTCCACATACGACCCTGGGACTACCGGTTCCGCATCTGGTCCGAACAAAAGAAATAAGACTTGCCCCATCCGGGATGTTGCCGTGGGCTTCAAGAGCTTCTTGGCCACCTCCAGAATTCTGTCCGCCATCAGCTTCGCCCAGGGAACCGGTTTCCCTTGCTCCGCCCTCTGGAAATAGGTAAACTGGGCCTGTCCCAGTAGCTCTGCTTTCACCTTCTGCCAGAGTGCCTCCGCAATAAACTTGTAGCATGTCTTCTTCGAAGCATCCAGCTTCTTCATGTTGTACTCCCCCTTGCAACCTGCGCCGAGAGCTGCCTCCATGGCACTGCTGGTAAGCTTCGTGACTTTGCATGGACCATCCACCGGCAAGTGCAATCGGGCCGCTACCAGCTCCTTGCACAAGGTGAAAGTCTTTCCATACACCACGACCTTGCGCCCGCGTGCAAGCTGCGCCAAGATATCTTGCGCCAATGGATGAACTGGTGTCGTAGCCCATGGCAAACCTGCGAACTCCACCAGACGAGTTCGTGTCAGCCAAGACTGCACAGCCTCATCCCCAACAGGTAACGGATTGATCAGATGGAAGACCACCATAGCGGCGAGAAGCTGGGATGCGAGGGAGAAGAGTTCTGGAAAACAAAGAGTTGGAAATAAGCCCCCTTTTGCTTCCAAATTGCCTTTTGGATGCCCTGGTGAACTCCTTGTTTGCATGCAACGATCAAGTGTCCCATCATCCTGATAAAAGCCCCACTTCGAAGATTCAGTAGATTGCATGGCGGCGTCCTCGCTCCGCGACACGAAGCTGTGCTCCCACCGTTTCTCGGAATAAAGTGAGTGATACCATACGTGCGTACTAATAGCCCCCATCATCGGTTTCTCCACCGAAATGGCTATAAATGCATTGGAAATGATCATCTCAGGTGGTATCTCCGGAAATGGGTAAGGTGGCATGGGCCCTGTATATGGTCGGAGACGAAATCCATTTACTGGCTTCTGCAACAGCTCCCCCTGTACTGTTCCTAATCGGAACGTGCCGTCACCATAACGCTCCACCACCCAATATGGACCTCCCCACCGTAACTTCAGCTTACCCGGATGCGGACCCATCCGAGTGTTAAACAATATCACGGCATCTCTCCGTTTGAAGGTCTTCTTCTTTGAATGACGGTCCACCCAGACCTTCCGTCTGTCCTGGACTACCTGTGCAAGATACGCACTGTTGAACCGCTCCTCACCCAGCCGATCCAGCTGTTCAATCCTCCGGTCTACGAACTCGTCCCAGCCCAATTTCTCTGCCGCTGCAATCCGCAGACTCGGTACTAGGAATTCCATGGGGACCACTGCTTCAACTCCGTAAACCAACTTGAATGGCGTGAACCCCGTCGCAACCTTATAGGAAGTCCGGAACGCCCATAATGCGGAGTAAAGTTTTTCATCCCAATCTGTCCGATTTTCATTGACCAGCTTTTTCAGAATGACTAGCAACACCTTATTCGAGGACTCCGCCTGTCCGTTTGCCTGAGGGTAATACACTGTGGACTTCTTATGAATGATTAGGTGCCGGGTAACCAGTTCCCGTAACACCGCATTAATGAAATGCCCACCTTGATCCGTGACGAGCTCAACCGGACATCCGTACCGTGTCATAATGGCTTCATAAAGGAATCTGGCCACAGCCTTTGCCGAATTATCCTTCAGTGCTCTGGCCTCCACCCATTTGGTACAGTAATCCGTCGCCACCAGGATATACCGGTTACCTGTCCTCCTCGCCGGCGGCGAAAATGGACCTACAAAGTCCAGCCCCCACTTCATGAACGGTTCGAGGGCCAGTATGGGATTATGCGGCATCCGGTCCCGACCTGATGGCTGGCCCAACCTCTGGCACACATCGCATCTTTTGACGAACCTATGCGCATCCCCCATTAATGTTGGCCACCACAGACCTCCTTGGAGTACCTTCCGTCCGGTTACTTCTCCTGCGAAGTGTCCACCGCTGATTCCTTGGTGAGCCTCTTCCAGGATGACCTCCTGCTCATGTGGGTACACACACCGTCGCAACACACCATCTAGCCCCTGCTTATACAATTGGTCAGCAATGATCCGGAAGTCTCTGCTCTTGAGCGCGAGCCGTTTCCGCTGGTCTCGCGACATTCCGTCGCGCATCTGGCCCGTGTCGACAAAGTGAAACATGTCGTCGTACCACGTCTTTGGAGCTGCCGGTACCACCGCCTCCAGTTCGAACAGCTGGGCATCCGGAAAATCGTCTTCCACACCCATCGGGTCTTCGCCAGATTCCAACCGCGAAAGGTAATCCGCTACGGCATGTGTACTTCCTGGTCGATGGACCACCGTGAAGTCGAACTCTTGTAAAAGCAGCATCCACCGGGCCAACTTTCCAGTGAGCTCGGGCTTGTGTACCAAATACAACAAGGTGGAATGATCCACATGAAACGTGAACCAATTCCCCAACAGGTAGTGACGAAACTTTGTTACGGAATAAATCATCCCCAATGCTTCCCGCTCCGTCGTAGAGTAATTCCGTTCGGCTTTTGACAACCTGCGACTTGCATAATACACCGGTCGGAACCACTTGCTTGTCGCTTCCTGCATGAGGACACTGCCAATAGCCACGTCCGAGGCATCCACGAAGACATGAAACATCTTCGTCCAATCTGGCGGCTGAACCACCGGTGCTGTCGCCAACATCAGTTTGAGCCGTCGAAAAGCTAAGTCACAAGCAGGAGACCAGACTACCGGTACTTTGTTGAGTTGGTCATACAGTGGTGTCGCCACATCCGCCAGATACCGCAGCATTCGGCTGTGCCATTTAACCTGCCCTAGGAATCTCCCGAGCTGCTTACCGTTGCCAGGAACCTTTGCCTGCCGAATCGCTTCGACCTTCGTCGGATCTACCGCAATGCCTTCCGCCGAGACAATGCAACCCAGCAGCATACCGCTGCCCACGGCGAATGCACATTTCATAGGGTTCAGACACAACCGTGCCTCCCTACACCGGGTTAAGCATTTCTTCAGATGCTCAAGGTGCTGCTCGCGACTCCCGAAAACACTGAAATCGTCCAGAAATACCTGCATAAAGATTAGTAAATAATCATCAAATATTTCTTGGACCATGCGTTGAAATGTTGCCGGAGCATTCTTTAGCCCAAATGCCATCACCAGGAAAGCAAATGCTCCCCACTCCGTGATGAAGGCTGTTTTCTCTCGATCTTCTGGTGCCATCTGCACCTGGTTATACCCACTGAAGCCATCCAGAAAAGAATACATCTCGTGACCTGCCACTGTATCCAGCATAGTATCATTAAACGGCAAGGGAAACGGATCCGTGATTGTCGCCGCGTTAAGCTTTCTATAGTCAACACAGACCCGCAACTTCAAATTCTTTTTCGGAACAATCACTATTGGCGAAAGCCACGTTGCACGGTCAACCGGATAGATAAACCCGACCTTTAGCAGCCTGTCCAGCTCCTCCTTCACCCTCTGGGCATAGTTCGGGTTCATTCTATACCGTTGTTGCCGAACCGGTATCGCATCCTTCTGCAGATTGATCCTGTGCTGATAGAATTTGGGATCGATGCCGAGCAAATCTGTGTAGTCCCAGGCGAACACGTCTTTGAAGGATTTCAGCAATGTCTCCAATTTTCCCCGAAATCCTTTATCGAGCTTCGCACTGACACGGACGTTCTTTGGCTCCTCCTCCGTCCCGAGGTTAAGATCCAGCAGCTCGTCTTCTTTGACCCTCCGCGAGCGACGGAGTTCCTGCTCGAAAACTCTTTCCGCCTCCGCCACTCCTGCTTCGTCCGGCATGTCTCCTGTGCCTTCCGGTAGACTCCCTTCGACTAGTTCTTTCGTGGAACTGGATGACTCCTGCGTAGCCGAGGGAATCTGATGCTGATATTGCTTTAAAACGGCAACCACATCGACCTCGAACAAGCTTACCAGCTCCGTATTCCTACTGAAGTAATCATCCTCCTCTTTGACCCCCATTCCGTCCATCATATGGATACCTTTCGCCATCGTCGGTCGGAATGGTGTCCTCAGCCCTTGTTTGGTATGTACCGAGAGCTTCAGCTTCTTTTTTCCTTTCCGAATGGTGATGCGGTCTGATTGCCAGTCTTGTTTCACACGGGCCTGCCGCAACCACGGTCTTCCGAGCAATAACGGGTATGACCCGCTAATATCCTCCATCCGGAGAATCACCGCAGCGATTTCGAACTTCACGCCGCAAACCTCCATTTTCAATCCACGGAGCAATCCTAACGGCTGCACTCTCCGTTGGTCTGCCATCCGAACGGCGAAGGGTGCTGATTCCCATTTTGTGATACCCAATGGCACCAGCATTTGTTCGGACAGGATGTTGACCCCAGACCCTCCGTCCAGCAACACCCCTCCCACACGGCTGTTCTCCAGTGTTACGGAAATTACCGGGACCGCTTCGTCAAAAACAGGAGGCTGTACTTCCGCTGCAGGCTTTGCAGATTCGTCTGACGACACTTCCATTGTTACCGCTTCCATCTCCGACTCCATCGCCCTGACTGGTTCCGTCAATTGTTTGATGAGAGAACTCCGGAAATTGGGTACCAATGCTAACAATTGCTCCATTGTCATGTGTATTTGCTGTTTCCGCAAATCCTGCCATAAATCATATGGTTCAACACCCTCCTCGCCGGTCATCAGGCTGTCCTTCTGACTGGTAGGTAGACAAGTCGCTTCTGGCTGCTCTCCTTGCAGGCGCCTTGCCACCTTCGCACCATTCTCCGTCACCAAGACTGCCTTTTCCGCGCTCGGCCTAGGTAACACCGTTGGGGTTTTCTGGACCCATTCACCGACCGTCGACCGCACCTTTTGTTGTGCCTGCCAGTCCAACGCCGTAGGTCTCCCCTTCTCTTGCTGGGCCTTGTATTCCCGCACCTTTTCCTGGGATCATGTGACCACGAGCACATCTCCGCTCGCACTTCCTCCCACTTTGCCTTCAACAGGGACACCCGCCGGTACTTCCGGTACTTCTTCGGACTTCGGACTAGGCTCCTTGCTATCCTGTTGCTGACTGGCATCATCGCATTCGATAATCAGAACCGCATTCACTGCTGGTGCGGACTTGCCTTCTCCGGATCCCCGGGTTGCTTCCTTTTCCGCCTTGTGGCGCTTGAATAATTTGCAATCCACCTTTCGATGTCCGGGTTGATTGCAATAAAAACAAGGAACGTCCGTTCCCCTGCTGGTTCATCTGCACCTGTTCCAGCCGTTCTCGGCCGCCAAGGTCTTCTCGCCGGTGCGGCTGGTACCGCGGCTGGTGTTGCGGCTGGTGCCGCAACTACCGCCGCCACCGCTGGTGTCGGGGCTATTCGTGCGTTATAGCGGCAGATCTCCGTGGTATGCGTCGCTGTTTGGCAAATCGCACACCACCGCTCATTCAAACCGCATTCCTCTGCTAAGTGTCCTGCATTCCGGCACCGATACACCAAGTATCCTTGCGAACTTTTGAAGAGGACCCTATTCCACTATCCCGGCTTTTGGCTCCGGCAGCAGATCCTTCCGGAAATAACTTCCCTGCCGCTTTTCCAGCCTTCCGCCTCATGGAACGTTTGTCCTCCTCCTCATCCGACTGATCCGACTCCTCCTCATTATCGGTATCGGAGTCTCCCTCAGCCTCCTCATACTTCACTTTTCCTTTCCTTCCCTTGGAAGTAAACAGAACTTGTTCCGCCCTCACCGCTGCTTGGACGACTTCTTCCAATGAAAGAGCTTCCAGATCCAACGATGCCAGGGACCTTTTCAATCCTTTAATCAGCCCCTCCATGAAGTAAGCATTTTGGATGGGGACTGCCGGGGTAGTTGCTGCATCGAGGCGGCGGATCAACGACCGAAACTTGGCCGCATACGCCTCCACTTCTTGGTTCTTCTGTTCCAGTCTCCCCAGTTTGGCCAGGACATGAACACGGGTCTTGTCCTCCCGAAACCGGAGCAAAAAGGCATCCCGCAGTAGATCAAACGTGGCGAAATGGGTAGCTCCATATTGCGCGATCCATACTACCGCCTGCTTCTGCAGTGTCGGGATGAAAGTCGCCATCTTCATAAGATCTGTCGCCTGCACTGGTGGAGCCGTATTCACCATCCATGCCATCTCAAATGATAGTATATGTGCATCCGCATCCTCCTTATCCCGTCCCGAAAACTTGGGGTACTTCACCATCATCCTGGGTACCAGTGGTGGAATAGCCGCGCTACTTACCGCCGGAACTCCACCCCCGCCTCCGCCTCCACCGCCTCCACCTCCCCTACCGGGATCTGGTGACGGACCTGGGGCTCCGCTTCCTGCAGGCACACCACCCCTCCGTCTCCTGGGACTCGGTGGTGGGGAATTCCGCAACGGTGACGCTTCGTCTTCCGGAGGAGTACTTGTTAAATCGAACGGGCTACTGCGTCCGGAGGATTCGCCTTCCTCCTGAACACCGGAAACGACTGGACCTTCCTCTCCTGGGATCAGCGGAGGTGTGTCAGAGCGGCTACTACTCTCACTATCCGTGAAGAAGCCGAAGAGAAGATCACGTTGAGCCACATATCTGTCATGCCGTTCCTCGCGGGTTGTACGTGCCGATACTGGAGTTGCAAGCTCCCGAGGCCGTTCCGGAGAGCGCGATGTTCCCCCTGGCTCACTCCCAGCGTCATTCATGCGCTAGTCCACGCACCGAGGAATCAGAGTATTACAGATGGGGAGCATCCAACCTCTCCGGGGTATCCACCGCGACGAACATGGAAATCTTCCGTGGTCGCCAAAGTGTTAGCCCTCTCTACTCTGAAGACTAACTCGAAACGCACTACTGCGACAGATTTACATGCGTAATCGAACTTCAGAACTGCGTATGAAAATTCATAGAGTAGAACAGTGATCGACAGAATCATTCATGATAAAACAATAAGGTAGATGCAATAGAATATCTGTATTACACTTCTCCGAGCAGTACAACACCGTACTCTCTGATACATAACAATGTTCCTCTTCTGATCACACTGATCCTTGCTCCGATCCTCATCAATGAGCCCCCCGAATGATCGCTCTCTTCTCTTTTATCTAACCGGCACACATAACTCCTTCACGGTTGCCGTGACGGTTGCCGTGATGGTTGCCGTGATGGTTGCCGTGCCTCTTCAGTTCTCCGCCTGGTCCTAGAACTTCCGTCTTTTCATATCTCACTATAAACTAGATACAACGTATTAATGATAATGATCTAAGGACTCCCCCCCTAGTTCCTCTTTGCTGTTGCTGCTTTTGCCCTTAACACCACTCTTGGGTTGCGAGGTGCATTTGGAGCCTCAGATGATCTCGAATGGCTCTAGGCCAAACGATGACCATAGGTCAGTTGCTCTGTTTTATGCACCGGTTCTATCGTATGGTCAGTGGCCTACTTCGAGACCGACCCCTAGTTGACCATTTTGGGCAGACTGGGTCGGTCACCCAATTGAGCCTAACCGACTATGACTGGTGTCTATATAAGAGCAAGCCCGTGAAGCCCATTTCATCACTGGCTACAGCAACCCTGATTCCTTAGCATCCAGCCTCCGTCTTCTATTGTTTCTAGCATGCCATCAAAGCTTCTTTCACAGGAGCGCACAGTTGGGACGTAGCGCCATCTATTGTATCAATTCTACACTAATCAAATTTTTTATTCTCCATACTATCTTGTTTTCTCTCTTGCGTACGAGATCCTGTTATCTGTTGAGCACAGACGTCGTATTATTTTCTTACACAAGCAGCATAATGCCTTTCTCTGTTTTTCTCACATAAAGTAAGAAATCTGCCTTGGAAATCTGAAAGCCAATAGTGACAAGATACTATCCTATCTTGTCAGACCATGCTCTAGGTGCTTGCTTCAAGCCATACAAGGCTTTCTTCAACGTGCAAACAAACTCAGAACAGCATGCACATAACCTGGTGCCTACTCCATATAGACCTCTTCTTGCAAATCACCATGCAAGAAGGCATTCTTTACATCCATCTGATGTAAAGACCATCCCTTTGATGTAGCCATAGCAATGACTACTCTTACAGTTGCCATCCCTCCAACCAGACTGAATGTTTCTTCATCTCTTCCAGCATTTGAGTAAAAGATAGTTTCTTTTGAAGTTCCTCTTGAAGAAGATGCACCACCATTTCTCTGCTCTTTAGAAATTAGAAGAGCAATCAACTCCTCAAAATCAGGAAAATTTTCATGGACGGCAGTGGATGTCCAAAATTGTGCATAATACTTTCCTAGACCAACTCCTATTGATTGGGAACATTAGGAATAACTAGTTCTTGTTTAGCTCCAGTAATGAATTCCCAATAGCCTTTTCCCTCAAGGAAATTTGTCATTCTAAACTTCCATGCTTGGAAGTTGTTCTTGTCAAGCTTCTTAGTGACAATCTGTGAAAGAGCATCAGATGCCATTATAGAACACTGCAAAAATATTATGTCATTGCAAAAAACACAACTTCTGCCTCACAAGAGCAAATCTCAAAATTGACGAAAGTGGTATTTGACCACATAGTCACTTCCTAGTAACGATTTTGCATCAACAGGCAATATCTCTATGCATAGGCATACAATGCAATTTTTGTGGCAACTTTTCACCAACTTGCAAAACAATGGTCGCACAACAAAAATAGGGCACTTTTTTGAGTGCCTGCGAAAAACTTTCGCCATAAAAACGGGCCTCGAAATGGCCTAGAATCAAAAAAATAATGTCGCCAAAGGCTTCGCCCCATCCCGTAGCATATACTGCCCTCTCGTCACATGGCGAAGGGCATCCCAATTTGAGACAGTGCACTCTTGCACTTTTCGGTTGTGCTACCTGTAGAGATTTGCTCCCAAACTCGAAAAAGGAAAGCAACACTGATCCTCTTACCAAGACACCACAAACTTGATTTGCTTTCTTGAGCTCCTTACCACGAACCGAGCTCTAATACCATGTGAAGAGAGTCAGAGAGAAGTAAGGATCTCACTTGCAGCTTTCTCACATACACAATGGGGGAATACACACAAAGGTGGAGGCTGAAAATAGTTTTCCTCTTCTTAGTTGTGAAAGCCAAAAGAACTCTCTCTAAGTACAAAAGGAATAGGTGAACCCTATATGTGGGTCTCAAACCAAACTCAGCTTAGAACCTAGGTGGCATACTAACTGAGCCACTAACTAGAGTACATAAAGATATCTATCATCCAGCTATTATTCATGGGCGGTGTACCAACCGCATCTGCAGCTAACAAGTCAATGTGGCATAAATGCACAATAGTCACCTTGGCATATCGCGAATGGAGCTCGATATCTTAAGAGTACGAATGGCTGATCAGAGGAGGATTCAGCCACTGGGCATTCGCAGAGTCTAAGAAATCAACATAGGGGGATTAAGCTTCACTATCACATTAGGGTTAGCTTATGAAAAATTTCATAGAGGATTTAACCACTAGGCATTCTTAGAGGCCAAGAAATCAACATAGTGTTCGAATCCTCCTCCGATTAGCCATTCTTACTTGGAATGGGATTGGACCTAATTCATTACAGTAGAATTTCTTGAACAATTCTTCAGACAATATGTTTACTCTAGATCCTCCATCAATAAGTGCATCATGTATTGTTTGTTGCTTGTATAGTATATCAATTGTGGGAATTCTATAATCCACCTCTTCCACAGTTGAGGTGTAGATATCTGTAGCTTCCTCTTCTTCCTCCTCCAGCATTCCTTTTGGTGCCTTAGGGAGATTGTCATTTTGTAAGCCTCAGAATAATTGTGCCTTAAATGCTGGTACCAAATTTAGTATAGCTGATTCAAGGTAATTTAGACTTTGGAGTGCAGTAATTCTCTAAAGAAGGCATCAGATGGACTATCATTTGTTGACCTGTGGGTAGAAGATTACACTATTGTCATGCATGTGAGGTATATCCCTTGTCAAATTTGTTATCGCGGGTGTCAATTATGGCTACTCTCGGCCTTTTTATTACTCTCCAACTTGTGTCCAAGTGGAGTCGGAATCTGTGCTTTTGGGGCATTTGTTTGATGTGGCCGACTATGCTCTTGTTGTTTGACTGACTTTTGTGGGCAGAAGATTACACTATTTCATGCATGTGAGGTATATCCCTTGTCAAATTTGTTATCGCGGGTGTCAATTATGGCTACTCTCGGCCTTTTTATTACTCTCCAACTTGTGTCCAAGTGGAGTTGGAATCTATGCTTTTGGAGCATTTGTTTGATGTGGCCGACTATGCTCTTGTTGTTTGACTGACTTTTGAGGCATTTGTTTGATGTGGCTGACTGTGCTCTTGTTGTTCCTCATGATCTGGATGCCTTGTTGTGTTTATTTGTCCTGGCAATTATGAGGTTGTAGCATCTTTTGCATGAACGGTCTCCTCATTAATTGCTAGTAATACTATTGGGAGCTTGAAGTAGGACAACAGTGTTTCTGTGGACTCGGATCCACTTTTGGTTTTCTTATTTTGTGTATCTGAGCTTCCATTGCTTCCTTGGCCACATTGATTCGCAGGATTTGCTCTAAGGCTTTGTTTCTAATCTTGTGTTATTCAATCCAATCAATTGGCTTAATTAAACTCTTAGGAGATTCCCTCAAACCTGGGAGTGGTTGTTTACCTTTGGACCTCGTTATTGCCATTGCATCCACTTCCTTTTGATTTGCAAGAACATCCTCCTTGTTTTTGCATTCTGTGCTTCCATGTTCCACTTTAGAAATAATTGGCTTCGTTTGTTTGTATGGACTGTTTTGATAGTTGAAATATGCTTTTGTTGCATTGGCTTTGTCACTTCATCAATGTGAGTGAGAACAACATGTTAACTCCTGATGGTGGTTGGGCTAGGGGATTTGGGTTTCCTCTTGCATTGTAGTGCACAATTGGGATGCCTCTCTCCTCCTTATGCTTACACCATAATTCACACTGTGGACCATGGATTGGACATGCTGTCCAAATATGGGATGATAGGCTGTAAGCCTATTTCACTTTCTTTGGAGTAGAATGTGAAGTTGAGCGCAGATGCAAGTGAGCTTCTGGAACACCCTACTATGTACAGACACATAGTAGGAATTTTGATTTATATGACCATTACCAGGCTAGATTTGAGCTATGATGTTGGGTTGGTAAGTCAGTTTATGTAGGCTCCAAGGAAACCGCATTTGGATGCGGCTAGACGTATACTGAGGTATGTGAAGTCCACATTGCAGTATGGACTATTTTATGAGACTGGGGTTCAGATACAGTTGCATAAATTCAAGACAGCCCTCTTACAAGGCTAAGGGTGATGCAGATAAGCCTAAAAAGAAGGGCATTTGTCACTACTGCAAGAAGCCAGGCCATTATATTGGTGAATGCAAGAAGCGCATAGCTAAGGAAAAGAAAAGGGATTCAGGTATGGCTATGTCAAATGCATCAGCTCCTCATACACATGATGGGGGAGATGTTATAGCCAACTTTGTGGAAGAGCACTATGCCTTTTTGTCTTGCATTTTAGATTTTTTTCAGTGGGTAGTTTAGAGTATCTCTGATAGACGATCTACCAATGGATATGTGTTCTCTTTTGGGAGTGCTGCAGTCACTTGGAGCAGCAAGAAACAGCCTATAGTTGCCTTGTCGAGCACAGAGGCTAAGTACAAGGGTGCAGCAATGGCTGTATGTGAGGCAACCTGGTTGCATAAGCTACTTTATGATATGCATCAATCTATAGATGGGCCAGTTGTCATTTATTGTGACAACATGAGCAATATACACTTGGCAAATAACCCAGTTTATCATGCTAGAACAAAGCACATTGAGGTGCATTATCACTATGTACAGGAGAAGGTTCTAGTAGGTTTTATTGATCTAGTTTATGTCAGCACAGAGGATCACGTAGCTGACATATTCATGAAGGCATTCGGCACAGAGAAGCTGCATAAGTTTAGAGACCTGCTTGGTGTGTAGCAATTGGGATTGAGCTTGAGGGGGAGTGTTGAATATTGAGCTCTACTTGTGATATGCCAAGGTGACCGTTGTGCATTTATGTCACCGACTTGTTAGTTGCAGATGCAGTTGGTACACCATCCATGAATAATAGCTGGATGACAGCTACCTTTATGTACTTTAGTTAGTGGCTCAGTTAGTATGCCACCTAGGTTAGCTGAGTTTGGTTTGAGACCCACATATAGGGTTCATCTATTCCTTTTGTAAGGAGAGATAGTTCTTTTGGCTTTGACAACTAAGAAGAGAAAAACTATTTTCAGCCTCCACCTTTGTGTGTATTCCCCCATTGTGTATGTGAGAAAGTTGCAAGTGAGACTCCTTACTTCTCTCCCACTCTCTTCACATGTCCTTCAGCTTTCATACAAGATAGGGCTTCAAGCACTCATAATGAGTGTTTTTTAATTTTGTTCTCTAGAATTCTTGAATCACTAGAAGAGCTCAACCTATGGAGGCATCAAAGCAAGGGAGCTCTCAGAAGTAGTAACACAGACTGACTACACTCTACTTTCAAAAAAATAGGCACTTGCATTGTGCTCTCATTAAACAATAACAACTATACTAATATCATAATAGATTCACCCACTTTATTCATTATTGCCAAGTCCAACATTCATAAACATCCCACAGGTTTCTTTATGGCCAAAATTTTTATATCACTTTGCACATTGAGAGTCATCGCTCCAATATCTATGGGCTGGTTAAAAAATTAGACCTGGTGGCAATAAATGGTGTGTTGAGATATGATGCCATGAGCACATATTAGAGGCTAAGGTATGGTATAGGAAAGAATTAAAGTAGCCACCCTAGGATGTGGACTACATGATGTGGAGATCTGGATTAAGGATATCCACAAGGAGAGATGTGGATGAGAGGATCCCACAAGTGTTGACTATACTAAGGGCACTCTCTATATAAGAGGCATATCATGTATTGTTGATAAAGCACATTTAAAATAGATTAAGTATTGCTTATCATATGTCTCTCTCATGGAGTTTCTTCTATGGTTTGATCCACCTTGATCTTTTGCTAATTCCATGTTCACTAGGAGAGCACAATCCACACTTTTACATGGTATCAAAGCCTAGGTCTTGCACTCCTACCTTAGTTTTTTAGTTCATCATCAATTCATTAGGATTGCCCATATTCACATCTTCAATTTGAGATGGAAAGATGAGGAATCCACTTCCAGTATATACATATGCATAAAATAAAAACTATGTGGTCTTGCAAAGCATGTAGATGAAAATGCTCTTGAAGATTTACTTGGGATGAATTGGGGAACCAAGTCAGGTGAACAAAAGGGTGACGTGTTTCAATGTCATGCACATAAAGACAATGTGGTTATTGGATACCATATATCACACCAAATGTTATATTTAGCTTTTCAATATAGGCATTGGAAGAAAACAAATGGCAGGTGCCTTCCCCTTGACTCTAATGTTGAAGACAATATGAGGGTAAGTTTGTCTATTGATGTTGATGAGGGAGATGTTAAGAATGTGAATGTCACATCGCGATGGACTCTAAGGGATGTTCGAGAACACCTATCAGTCATGGAGGATAGCATGTCAGAGTCCTTCAACTTTATATGAAAAGATCAGCTGACGTATGGAGAAGTGCATGCATAGTGCCAATTTTAGTCATCCTGCAACTTTGAAGATTGTTAACAATGTGTTTGACTAGTGCAGCATTAAATTTTTTGCCAAATCCTAGTTCTTGTTTCAAAAATGATGGACATTCGAATTGAGGTGTTATTTATTTTGATGTTTTCTTCCTTTGTGTTCATGGTAAATGTTTTCCAAAAATTTTGGGGATTTTATGATCTGTTTTAATTTTAGGGTTTTGATATATATAAAGGGGTAAGAGCCATTTTTACATTAAAGTCTCACTTTCACTTTTAGAGAGCCATAGAAACTCCCACCCTCAAAAGTCTCTCTCCATTAGTTACTATTTGCCATGGATTCAGCAAGAGCTGTGTTCCATGATTTCATCTCGCAAACTGCATTTGCAGGTCATAAGGAAGAGCTATTTTTTGTGTTTGATAGGACTTTAGATGTCCTAGGCACATATATGCGAGGATGAGTTCACAGATCTCATCAACTACATGCAAGAGAATTTCATTGATTTTGTATATACACTTGATGAGTCGTTAAAGAGATGGGTTCTGAGAGATTATGTCAAGTATCTATTCCTGGATTATGAAGTGGTTGGCCCGCTTTTGTGATAATCTTATAGAGGAAGGGTTTAGGACGATAGAAGTGAATGACCTCCTAAAAGTGAGGATCATGGGAAATACAGGCACTAAATTCCTTTCATGTGTCCAGATGACATTCATCTTTCTTCTTCAAGAAGGAAATTTAGAGGAAGAAGCCTCATCGTCCAGCACCCCCTCTAGTAGAACTACTGATATCCTCATCCCTAGACTAGACTATGACATGTACAAAGAAGAGAGTCTTGACCATGCAAGAGAGCAAAAGGAAGCAGCTGAAGCATTGAGCCTACTCCAAGAGTCCCCAGCAAGAGTAGAGCAAGAATCTACATCGGAGACCACTAACCCAGAATCCAACTTATGGTCCTTGTCCCCCCTCATCATTGATGGAGAAGAGTATGTATTCCTCCATGACATAGTTTTTTGGCCATGAAAGGAAGAGGCACTTGGAGTCCTATTGGGGCTCGATGTTGATGCAAGTGTCAAAGATCTCAGGTTTTTAGGTTCCAAAGACCAGACAATGGAAGACTTTCTCCTAACGATGCTGGTTTCATTGAGGGATGTAGACATGTCGATATATGATGCACAACCCTCTGATGTAGAAGCTTCCACCTCCAAGATAGAATAGGATGTCTCAAAGCTTTCACCTCTCAGATGGAACATCACATAGCACTAGATCCATCAACATTACAAAAGAGGAAGGGATAGAAGCCGACGACACTATAGTGGTAAGTTCAAGCAATGTTTTGTCTTTTGAGGAGGAAATTGAGGTCAATGGATTCTCATCTCGATGAGGGAATGTTCGTAGTGCATTTGGGCAAGATCATTCTTTGGACCGTTACCTCAGCAAAGTGGCATAATAGCTCGTGGTCTTCCATAGCAAATTTTCTCCTCAAGGGCCTACGGAGCCACTGAAAAGCAAGGCATTGTCGTGTGCTATTGAGTGCTCCAACATTACTTGGAATGCCAACAAGGTCATTTTGGCACATGCCTGGCTGCTATCAATGCATGTGGATTGAGCATTCTCGACAGGGCATTGATGGCAACAACTATGGCATTGGTAGCAGGGGAGGAGAATGTTAGTGCTATTGCAACTAGGTTTACATCTAGGAGTCCACTAGGGGATTCAAAGATCCCTATTCTCGATGTAATAGAACTATCTGAGAAGAAAGATCGACTATGAGGTCTCTTGTAATCCATTCTAAAATATAAACATATATTTCAATGGATACATGTCTTTAATGGGTACGTGTCTTTCTTATTTGTTTTAATTCATCGCTGCTCTTGATGAATTTACAATATTTATTCCATTGTATTCTTTTAAATCCATTGATGTTATAGTTTAACACATTCATTCCATCCTTTTAATTGTGTTAAACTAATGCCTTTCTAGCCAATTTAGTATGCTTTTCACCAATTATGGGTGTTCTAATGATTCTTTTTATCAAATATAGGAGGAACTTCATCGTGGCACATAAGACAAAAGTGTTTGGGACTTTGCAAGGATCCCATAATACCCAAAACCCGCATGGTGTGAATTTTGGGCATTTTGGTCTTGCCAGAATGCCCAAATTTGTGTCGTGATGGGTCAGGGCCAGAGAGGGGCCAAAATGCCCAAATTCACACTGTGATAGGGTTTGGGCATTCTGGATTCCTTGTGACACCCCACTCACTCTTGCCTTCTTCACCATGGTGAAATTCCTCCTAGATTTGATAGAAAGTTTATTAACATTGAAATGAATAGTAAAGTGAATCAGAAACAAGGAGAATTTACTCAACTCTGCGATAATGTATAAAATCTAATTTTAGTAAAAAAGATCACCTCTAGGCCTCATATACAACAATGTGCCTTCAAGGGCAAGGGGTAGTCTAAGTCCTAAAGGTGGGCTCCAAGATATTCTATGGCTTTCAAGCTTGGGTCCATCCATAGCTACTTTGCTAGAACCATGCCCTTGTCCATGACGATGATGCACTTTGCATGGATGGCACACAAGTTGGTGTCCTCAAACAAAGAGGTGGTGACTTGCTTCGTAACCTCCTGGAGCACCCCCATACCTCCTGTGCTAAAGCGCACATTGTCCTTGTACCCGTGTGCTATCTCTCATACCACACATTGGAAAGGAGCAAGCGGGATCATGTTGTCGATGCTCTTTTGTAGCAGCTGTCTTATCTCTCTTAGGGACCTCTCTCCTGGTTTTATTCTATATGGCTTCTTGACTTCTAGTGGAGGCCGTAGAGGTACTTGAACATGGCTCCACAGCCTCTTGTTTGCTTTGAACTTCTTGTGTTTCTCTTCTCTATGCTTATCGTCCTCTGAATCCTCCTCTTATGGTGGCTGATTTGAGCTTGCACCTTTCCTTATGTCCTTGTGATGTGGATTCCTTGGTGTCTTCTTTATCCTGACCCTAGGCTTCTCAGGTGGTGGCATGGGCATAGGAACTATGTCCATGATCTAGGACAGGGATGATGCTACTCTTTCTTGCAGTTTGCTTTTCGAGAATCCTCTTCAAATGCTTCTAAATATTGGGGAGGTTCTCAAAAACATTTTGACCATTTGGGAGAAACACAGGGGTCCTCTCATGGGGAGGGGTGGTCTATATCTCATGGGAAGGATGTCTTAGAGTAGTTCTTTCATGGTTATCAAGGGAGGGCATCCCACGGTACTCATCAATAAATGAATCTTTGGAGCCCTCTTGGGAGTTGGGGGTTGCCTCATAGTATTGTGTGAGAAGGGCTCATGGGAGTTGTTGAAGGGCTCATGCTGAGACTTGGTAGAGGACTCAAGGATAAAGGATGTCTCACAGGGAGGGGAAGGCTCACGAGACTTGAGGGAGGGCTCACAAGACTTGGGGGAGGACTCACAGGACTTGGGGGAGGGCTCAAGAGAGTTAGGGGAGGGATCATGCACCTAGGAGAGGGCTCACACTCTTGAGAGCTGGGGGAGGATTGATAGGATGTAGGGGTGGGCTCATGGGAGCACTGATGGGAGGTGCCACCGGACTCGAAGAGGTTCATGTGCACAAATGCATGGGCGGCGTCCTTTGGGTCTAGCAGTGTGCTTGACTTGTGCCATCGAATAATGAGAGTTAGGGTTTTTAAAAATGTTTTATATAGGCCCATCAGCTTTTTACACCCCTTTTAATTATGTTTAGGATTCCACCCTGCCCCCCTGGCCCTAACCCCTCCAACCTCCCTCCCCCTCCCTCACCCTGCCCCCACCTTCCCCAACCTCCTTACCTCACACAAACCTTGCACTCCAAGAGTGAGTACACAAATTATGGTCAATATAAGCAAGATATTCATTTCATAAATTTATACAATTACACTATAGCTTATGTTTCTGGTTGGACCCATCTACTCCCATCTCTCACTCTAGCTTGCAACCAATGTGCGACTCCTTGACTCCCTATGGATGATTTCCAAGCACTATGCCTTCTATTCTTTGATACAATTTGAACTACTTTTGCAAGTTCTGATGCCTTTGCCTTTTTAGACTTCACAGTCCTATCTAGTAAACATCTAAAAAAAAGTTAAACATCTCATGCAATGCATTGCTACGAGTGACACTACCACCATGCCTTGAGTTCTTGAAGTAGCTTCCTTGGCTCTATATTGCAACTTCTCCATTCCTTGTGTATTCCAAATGGACAAAGGGCCCCAATTCTGTACAAACCATGGTCCATGTGCATAGAGAATATGCTGCAAACATGACGAGCATCATTTCATCCAACAAACAATTTTAATAGAGCAAGTGCTAAATATTATGATGGTGACAAGATTACCATGTAATGCATAATGTGAGACTCCCCCCACACTTTCACCATTAAACTATGTGGAAGAGGAGAGCACACACCAAAGGGATAGGAGACACCAAAAGTGGTGGAGCAAAAGCTACTCCAGCTTATTCCTCTATCGTATATATATGAGTATACATGGGCACTGTACAAGTGGGTGGGCACACTGCCCTTTACCCCAACAACCTCCCACTTAAAGGCAGTGTGCCTTTAAGGGAGTATAGTACACATAATACAATCAGCCATAGGCTGAAAAACAAGATAACCAGACCGTCATCCTATGCCCATCGGCACTTTACAATGTGCAAAGTGCATAGAGGATAAGCTGCTAGCAGACATCAGGTTTGCAGGATAGAAAATGACAAGCTGTAGATGCCTGTCAACCAAGATCTCATGCCAGATCTCACTGGGAGAGTGAACTCTCACCACCACGTGCTCTTGTGCTAAGTCCATAGCACCCGAACTGTCACTGTGCAAAGAAAATGTCTCTGTACCACCTGTGACCATAAGCACATGCCCAACAATAGACCTCTGCTGGTCTACCCAACCTGCATCACCTACATGCTGCTCCTAGAAGCATAAGGACCTGATGTCCACAACCGCTTCCCGCTTCCCTACTGCCAAAATCTACCATAATCATGCTACCAACTCCCATTGCAACGGAAGCAAGAACCGGAAGTGTAGCCCCAATGGCAAACATGTGAGAACCAAGTCTCAACACAATCATGGATGCATGAAGTACTATGGCTGCCATATCAACCATAACTTGCTGCTCAACTGATCTGTGATCGTCAAACCTGCTCTATTTCAAGTATGGAGCCAATACAAGCAATGGAGTACTCAATAACTTCCCCCTGTCCATACTAAAATAACCAAGTATCTGACAAACATCATCAAGATCATGCAGCTCCCACTGCAAAGCATCCCTGTCCATAAGGAACCATATGGCAAGTAACCTCAGAAGGATAGCAACCTCCTGAATACTGAGACCATAACCTATCTCACTGCGCATCACATCCTGAGCTCTCATAATGGTATCAAACCTATGAAGCCAAGCTCGAGGGGATTGCTTCTGGCCATAGAGGCACTTACGAAGCAAACATATCAATGATTCCTGCCCATGTGCAATATGACCCGAGTCAATAACTGCAGAAACCACATCTGTCCTGGCATAACCAGCCAATGGATCATACCGGGCATCATTAGCCAAGGTATCCTCCTCACCATGCATAGCCTCATCCTCATCTGCAAGAGGCACTCCGCATCCTGGGAGTAAACTGTAACTGTCCATAGAAGATGCATCAACAATCTCCATAGGAGTATAAACCTGTGGAATACTTGAGACATCTGACCGTCTCTGACAAAATCAGGAAGTAATCATGGCTGTCCCAACTTTATAACCTGCTCACCATGGGAAAAACCTCCCACTCCAAGGGATATGGGCTGCCCCTGCAAAGAATTCGGAGGTATCAGTGCACTTACACCCTCCTGGAATACCACTCTCCTGCTATCCATAGTCCTGGGCTGTCTAAACATAGCATCCTCTCTGAAATAGACATTATGGCTGCGTATCAATTCTCTAGTTGAAGAATCCCATAACCTGTAGTCCTTACTGGACTCACTATATCCAAGGAAGATACACCTTCTCGATCGGGAACCATGAGCATAAGCCTCGTAGCCAAACACACGTAAATGCTCATAACATGGTGCCTTGCCTGTCAAGAAGTCAAATGGCACTCTACCATTCAGAGATCTCCTGGGTGACCTGTTAAGCAAGTATGCAGCTGTCTTACATGCCTCAGCCCAATAGCATTCGGTAAGACCTGCATATCGTAGCATGCTACCAATCCTATCCAATAGAATCCGACTGATGCCTTTTGCTAAGGCATCGTGAGTAGAAAGATGAGGAGTGGTCAACACCCTCCTGATACCAAGTGTATCACATAGATGCTGAAATCTAGAAGAGGTAAACTCTGCATCACCATCAGTCATCAAGCTCAATAGCTTCTTTCTTGACTGATTTTCAGCATTACCCAAGAAGCGCTGGAATGTATCATATACATCATGCTTCTACCGAATCGGATAGACCCATATGTACTTTGTAGCAGCATCAATAAATGTCACAAAGTAAGAGGCACCACCTAGTGAAACGGTAGGCATAGGCCCACAAACTGCACTATGAACCAATTGCAATGGCTCAAGATACCTCTCACTGACTATCTTCCTCACAAAGGAGGATCCTGACTGCTGACCATCATCACAATCATGACATAAAATTTGAGAGACATCCATAACAAGAATGTATCTCAATGTTGTAAGGGCTTCCATACCTGCAGTAGACATATGTCCAAGTCTGGCATACCATAAACTAGCTGATGGCTGCTTACTAATCATAAGCATCTTATCCTGGACACCTGATACATGCAATGCATAAGAGAATCCAACCCGTGATCCCCTAGCCATAACCAAATTGCCTCTAGCAATCTTCCATGCATGATCACCCAAAGAGACATGATAACCTGCCTCAACCAACTGTCCAGTACTGATCTTCCTCGTAGCAAGTCCTGGTATATGTCTAACCCTCTGTAGAACAAGAATAGAGCCACTAGGCATAACAAGGTGGATATCCCCATAACCATAGACATCCATAGAATGATCAATGCCCATCAAACCATTCTCCACAATGCATTCCTGATATGCACTGAACCATGACCTATGAGGGGTCATATGACATGAAGCACATGGATCTAACATCCAATCACCAAGAATGGGTACATCAGTGGCCAAGAAGGAGGTGTCAGACATAGACAAAAGAATGCCTTCATCACTGCTACTGTCAGTAGAAACCCTGGCATCCATGCCTTGAAGCTCAACATGCTTCTTCTCCTTCTTCTTGTCATTCTTAACCTTGCTCTTCTTCTTGTATTTTCTCAGCCATTTCCAGCAATACTTTTTCATGTGGCCATACTTTCCACAGTAGAAACATCTAACACAAGTCCGAGAGCTAGACTTGCTCCTGGAATTCCCCCTTGAACATGACCTGTTTCTACCAATTGATCGACCTTTGGAGTGCATATCGAGGCTGTATTTCAGCCCATCATGCTGTAACATAACACTATCATGGTCATACATCCGGCATATACGAGTATAAAATTCATATGCATGGTAGTCTACACCCTGTACACCATCCTGTACCTGCAAGTAGACTGACTTCGAGAGTGATGACTGAATGATAGAGCATGCTTGCTCATCCATGTCATCCCAATCACTCTGTTTAATGCTATTAGGCTTGACACCTTTGCATTGAATGGGCTTATGCTGCCTCTTCTGCACTAACACATCATAAATTTGCTCTTTCCAATACTGAAAGTTTAATCCATCCAACCTCTCAATATCAAAGAGGACACTACCAGCTGTAGATGCCATATCTGTGGCACAATAGGTCACAACCAAAGAGCAGTATAGTGCAATAGGCAACCCAAATGACCAAAAAATATAGTGTTGTCCAGACCAATCAGGTCTCCAAATAAATTGGCTAATCCAATGCTCAAAAGCACTTAGCCATAAAGAGACATAAACAAGAATATATGCCGCCCAGTAACCTGCCAATGCTTGGCAATCCAAGTAAGAAATGCACTGAACCAAATGAGCAATGCCTGCTCAACCAATGGCAATAGGAGCCCAGCTCAACTATCCATAAACATCAGTGCGGCATCCACCAATGCAATTCCATAATGCATCGAAATGGCATTTACCGCATCACCAATGCATCACCTCAAGTGTGCAATCCTTTGGCAACAAAATCAAGCATTCACCACTTGCCAAATGTGCCAAAGTTACTTGCCAAAATGCCAATAATGCCCTTGGACTGAAGTGAGATCCCAATCACTTTCTGTAATTTACTGTGAGTTCCCAATTCACTGTTGTGCAAGAGAAATTCCTACAGCAATACCTCACAGCCACTTTGGGCAAAATAACACGCTGTCCCTGTCTTTGAACAGCGATATCTTTTCACTGAAAGACCGGATGCCAAAGCTGTAAACAGCAAAGTTGTAGCTAGTAGAAAGATCTACAACTTGTCAGTTGACCTCAAGAGCCAAATCCTTGTGGATTCTCAGATATTCTCACCTGAAAAATAGCTTCCTGCACATTGGTCACAGATAGAAAGTAGACTGCAACTATTTGGGGTCTTGCAGAGGCTGTAGCTCCTGCAGCTTATACCGGATCAACTTGCTTCCAAAAGCAAAGTTGTAGTATGTTCAGTGAACTACAACTTTCTAGTTTGGCACAAAGTGCAATTCCGCACCAGGAAAGAGATATTCAGTCCTGAAAATGACTGTTCTGTCATTTTTTTAAAAAAAAACAGCAGCAACTATTCAATGACCTGTCAATCAAGAATATCAATCATTTTCTCGTGGGCTTCAAAGCATAACCAAATATTGAACATCCAATTTCTGAGCAAAATACTTGCATATACTGTGGCATCCAATGCATAAACTGCTTTCTGGAAATTGCATACCAGAGAATAAAAAATGCCTTTCAAGAGTCCCCAAAATGCATTTACTGCATGTATATGGCCTCATTATATTGGCATTCAAGTAAGCGACAATATCATGTATCCGTTGTACCCTTGTGACATCTGCAAAAAGAAAAATGGCATTGTACTTGTGCTGTCACTGTCTTTAAACAGCAATATCTTTTGATCCAAAAATTGGATCAACTTGCATCCAACAGCAAAGTTGTAGTGTTTTGAAGGATCTACAACTCTCTAGTTGAACGCAGCGGCAGATTCTGCACAGGTGAAAAGATATACAGTCTGCAAAATGGCTGTCTGCACACTGATCACGAACTGGTCCCTATTTTGGACAGTAAATAACTCTGTACTGTAAACTCGGATGACCGAGCTGTCAACAGAGAAAACGTAGTCCTTCCAAAGTTCTCCGACTCCTCTGTTGGGCACTGAGCCTAAATCCTTATGGATTTGCAAATACTTGCTGTCGAAAATGGCATTCTGCTCACTTTTACTGTCTGAAATACTGTCAGATTTCCAGACTAAAAACAAAGAACTCACTCTTTTTCTCCAAAGTGGATGTTGTTGCTATCACTGGGCTACTCTTCCTTTGCTCACGGGAAGGAGAAGGGTATGGAGAGAAAGAGACTCCTATCTACTCCATCTAAGAGCTCGCAGTGGCTCACGAGCCATCTGCAGCAGCTGCAGCTACAAAGAGCTTCCCTACAGCCCTCTCCAAACAACGCTCTCCAATGAAGGCTCAACCTCAACTCCAGCCTGTAGCACACCCCAACGTAGAAACCTTTGCATTGAGCAACTCCTACAACGCTAGTCGCGCGGCATCACACCTCTCTAGTCAACGTCATAACAACAACGCATCACTCAAAGCTCTAGCCTTAGCATTAGTAGCAAGCTAAATGACGCTCCTAAGATCGGATCTCCGAGTCTCCAAACACTTCACAAGTAAGCCCAAGCCTATGGCCGTCAACGATCTCCAGCAAGTATCTACGAAGCAATGCCTCCATCAACGAGGCAATGAAGCTCCCAAATGATGTCTTCTCCAACCACTCCTACTCACGGCTCTACAACAGTGTCCTGCAACACACGCTCATGGGTGCCTCAACAGCCTGGGCTCCCTCGATGGCTCCATTGAACTCTCTCCTCAGGCTCTTCTCCTCGAGCTCTGATACCAGTTGTGGAAGAGGAGAGCACACACCAAAGGGATAGGAGACACCAAAAGTGGTGGAGCAAAAGCTACTCCAGCTTATTCCTCTATCATATATATATGAGTATACATGGGCACTGTACAAGTGGGTGGGCACACTGCCCTTTACCCCAACAAACTATCACATCTATCCTGAACCTTTCATAATACATCTCATCGATTCGAACATTTCATAAACTCTTTCACAGCTATCCTGAACCTTTCATAATACATCTCATCGATTTGGACATGGTGAAGCAATTTTATCAATGCATCTACTCTTGTCCATACTGTAGCTCTCAAAGTTGCTACTTGAGGATGTGTGAAGCCTTATTGGTCGTGCATTCACACAATGCTTTCCAGTATTCCCAACCCAAGCTACTTTGAGACAATGTATGTTTGTCATTGTTGAGATTGTGGTTAGATAGGAATCTCCTTGCCTTCGCTCCACCCATGGGCACTTTGGCACGAAGATTCTATGTTGCCCCAAACATTTTCTTGCCCTCCTTAAGTTTGACATGTCCTCCATGGAATCCAATCTCTGAGAGCAACTTCTCAACTTTTGCAATGCACCATGTAGATACTTCATGTGGAATTAAATTCCAAGAATAAATAAGATGCAAATACAATAACTTATCAAGTATGCCCAGTTCTGTGTGTAAAGTACATATGTGTACTCTCTCTAGTGGGATGGGCAAGGTGGGATTCCACTTTGGATCCTTCTTATTGCGATTAGAAGCTTGCATTTAGCTACAAGAGAGTGCCATTCTCCCATTGTTATCCAACCGTTTTGCTTACGTTGAGAACACATGCAATAAAGGCATGTGAACATTGCATTTGCCCCTATATCATAACCATGCAAGCACTTGAGGGTTTTCAAATCATTCTACTCGAAATGTTCCATGGCCATTTACTGTCAGTGTTTTCCCTTCCTCTTACCTTCAAATCGTTGATGGGATTCCTGTTTCGTCTAGAACTCACGTCAATGTCTCATGGCACTCTTGTGGAGTCTCAAGTGCTGCAAGCCACCATATATCTTCCTTTGTTTGAACTGAGAAATCTTGCTCTACTTCCTCGTTTCCTTGAACAAAGGCCAAGGCTTTGTTCATAATGCAAATGCTCACTCTCTCTAACTTACGTTCTTTCACCAATTGAGCTTCATCCATTTTGATGACTAATATGAGCTTGCCAATGCATTCTATACAATAAAAGAGAGAAATAGCTAGGATAAACACAATATAGGAAATGAACTAAGTAAATTGCAATACTATAATGGATTTTCTCTTACCATCTTCTCTCATGCCATAGAATTTGACCATTTCTTAGTGCAGTTTCACAACATCTAAGTAAACATTGTTGAAAGCATTCATCTCAAAAACCAATTTTCTTTTAACTCTTCCAAGTCATTGTGCCCCTTACACAATGGTATCCTCCAAGCATTTCTCTTGCACATTGGTTTGTTTCTCGCCGTGCACGCCTCACAGACCAAGGTGTGGGTAGTGGCATTGTAGACTTCTTATACTTTCCTAGAACAGCAGACTTGAAAATAGATGTGTAAGCTTCATGACTTACATCGGTAGTATCACAAGTTGCAACCATCTCCTTTGCATCTACAATGCTCCTACAATGTCCTTGAAGTCCTTCTTAACCTTTTTAGCAACTTGCACATGTAGGCGCTTATGTCTTGGGTCCCTTAGCATGCCAATGACATCACTTGACATAGTTAATATCATCCTCGTCTGTTCTTCCCATCACATCTTCCATGAAGTCCCTATAGAAGAACACAAGCAAAACTTAGCCACAAACAATGTAGCACAAAAGAGTGTAATTTCATTGAAACATTTGATAACCAACCTTGTAGCCCAGATTCTCCTCTTTCTAGCACTGGGTGCCAATGCATCCATGTTATGTGAGTACTTTCTTTTCCTATCCTTCAGTCCCAAAGGTGTTTCTTTCATCTTTTGCACTCGTTCTTCTACCTTCTCTCATTCCTTCTCTACGGCTCATTGAACTTGGTTGTATATAGATGTTTCTAAATCTTTTTTGGTTTCAAGTAGCTTATAGAGTGACTCTTGCAATTTTTGTTGCTCTAAGTCGAATGCTTTGTCTTGAGTTTTGCCTTTGAAGCTCCTGCATAGAGTTATGCATTGCAACTATGATGTTTGCTAGCTGCTCTGCTTGTGGGCTTTATGCATCTCACTTGCTTGCATAGCCATTGTCGAAGCATTGTTCAACCGATTGCAATAACCAAGAAACCCAACATGTCCATTTCCAACAAACTAAACTAGCTCATGCATTGTATGAAAAGGAGGGATCTTTTGGTTTGCACGATCTAAAGGATACAAGGATCCTTCTACCCAAAGGTCAAGATGCGTCTTTCCTTGCAAACGAAGACTGTGGAAGCTCCCCTCAATCCCAGGCTACATGTGCTTGCATATTCAACCTCTAACTCTAAGTGAACCTGGTACTTGTTGGAGACGTCCTCAAATGGTTCCATGAGTAAAGGACTGTAGAGGAGGCATAGAGAAGGAGAAGCAGGCTTGAAGGAGAAGCACATAGGAAGGGGGAGGGAGAAGAGGAGGGAGGACTAGCAGTTGAAGAGGAGGGATGGAGGGGGAGGACCAACAACGTGGAGGAGGAGGGGTGTGGAGGGGGAGGAGGAGTAGGTGTGGAGGAGGAGGGAGGAGCAAGAGGGAGGGGGGAGGAGGAGCAGGCATGGAGGGGGAGGGAGGGGGAGGAGGGAGTGAGGAGGGGGAGGAGGAGGGGGAGGGAGGGAGGGAGGATTGAGAAGGAGGGAGGGAATTCAAAATTCAAATTTTGAATTTTGAATTTGCTGGCTCCCACATAGAAGTAAGAGTTGTGTAAGAGGTGGGGTCACTTGTGGGCTTAACCCACTTAGGTGAGGGGGGGTTAGGACTTTTTGGGCCCTACCATGGCCCTTTCATTAGGACTAATACATTTCTTAATCCATTCCTTTGAGGCCCTTTTGTGACCCCATTTCTCCCCTAATGAGAGAAATGGACATGCATAGCCAAGATGTGTGCTAAGAGAGGCCAACATGTCACATGAGGGCAAGCAAGAAATAGGTACGAGTGGATTTTGAACTCACGACCTTTCGTGACGATGAGAACAACATATTATTTGGTAAGGTTTCTTATTGGAGCATGTTGGTCAATGAGCATGTAGCAAATAGACAGAAGTGCATGAATTTTCCCTAGAATTTATATAGCCTCATGTAAATGTGGATCCCTTAGTTGATGTGCTTCACAAATCCAATGATGGTACAATTGTTTGCCTAATACAATAGAGTAATTGTTTGCATAATACAACATACATTGACATGACCTGGATTTATATGCTTCACTAGGCTTCACTTTGATTTATAATATTTGATGTAGGCATCAAAGAGTAGGTAGTTGCATGGAATAGGCTTTGATGGATTCATTCACTGGGCTTCGCAAGAAGTCAAAGAGGTACATTGTCGAATAATGCATGGACAAGCGAAACTAAGCCATTGTGAATTCCTTGCATTAGGTAGCAACAAAATGCATTGGCAAGGTCTTGAAGCATTGAGGGCATCCTTGAACCAAGAGTCCTCATCAATGTTAGGCCTTCTAGCACAAGTTGTGATGAAATTGGTAGAGGAGATATGATACTTCCATAGTTTTTTTGCCAGTATTAGGATGTAGTAACGAGATGGCCTACTTTATTTATTTTTTTGAATTTGGATTGGCTTTCGCTACATATGTGTCTATTCATTTTGGTAATCCCCCACACTCGTTCTCAAATTTATATACAAGAATCTTGATAAAGGCCTAAGAGGATGTGGTAGTAAAGGCTACAAAGAGAGAGAGAAAGAAGTTTAGCTAAGTGACCTTCAATCACTATGTAATGCATAGGTGTATATGTATATAGAGAGGCAAAGGAGAGCTTTGTGCATTATGGCCTTATCCTATGTTGCTACATTATTATGGTGGCATGTGTGGCATGGAGCCTCTGTAGTTAATGAAGATGCAATGGACGGATTTCAATGGAAGTTCAGATGAGGATGAGCTTTTCTTGTTGCATTCTTAATGTCCTTTCTCTTATATGTTAGCTAGGAGATCTAACCCTTAAGGCAGTTGATACCATGGGTTGTTTGGGACATCAAGCCTCATAGTGGAACCTTTGTGCATGCAGATGATTTATGGTTCTAAGAGGTGCTACACTTGCTCTATGGCCTCATCCCTATTTGACACTTCATCCAAGTTTACCTTCAATAAGGCACAATATTTATGGAATCATCTCTATGTGACACTCGATGGGCAGACCTTCAACAAGGCACTATCCCTTCAAATAGGGCAAAATCCCTAATGGATTGCATAATGTGATAGGGAGATTATTTTTTGGTGGAAAGGAAGATGTTAATTTGCTTATTACATCTTGCTTCTAACGTGAGCTATGTGCGGGAGAACCACAGCTCGCTAAAGTTTTGCCATAGTTTGTGGGAGCCATTTGCTCTCGTTTCTATCACAATAATACAATTAGAATTGTGGATGAAGTAAAAAGGGGGCTCAAGGTATTGCAAGGGTTTTTGAAGTGTTGTGAGTCTATAGATTGCACTCACATTCTTTCAGAGCTACCAATGACGGAGGACAACACACATTGGTATGGTGAGGGCAAAAACTATACCACGATTGTGCAAGCTATATTCAATGCAAACATGAGATTCTTGGATATCAATGCTTGGTGGCCAGCAGTAATAATGATAAATGCCTCATTCAAAACTCTAGGAAATGCCAAGGAGCATGAGTGTTTGGCAGGCCCTTTGGTGATGATAGGGCTTGATAACCTTCAGAGGGTACGTGGCATATTTTCTTTGATGCCTTGGCTTATGATAACTTTTAGGTGAGATCAAATGTCAAAGAATGAGTAGTGCATAGAATACAATTTCAAGTTATCTTCGACCCGCATTGTGGTTGAGCGTACATTTGGCAAGTGCTAAGATGAAGGGCGCATGGACCATGAGAGACAAAAAATGGATTTGCATGTCAATGATTCAATAATAGAGAATATGGTTACAACATATGGCATGGAAGAGGTGGTGGGCATGCATGATGCTCTTGTGCAATTGATGGTGTCCTTGCGTCTCAAGTAACCATGAGGCTTCAATACTATGTCTTTGACAATCATTGTAATGGGTCATTCTTGAACGCTTCAACACAATGGAATGGGAGTTTATATGTTTGAAATATATTTTTCCTAAAATGATGTTAGTGATAAATATTTGTACATTCTTTTATGCATTGCTCTATATTATCCCCACATGGGAGCAAGCCCATTCTTCTCATTTGTTAGGTCCTACATTGCCCTCTTGCTCATCTTTACATTTGGAGACCTTTCTTGCTCTATTGCTTATATTTGAAGCATGTTCCTCTCCTATCTTGCTCTCATCTATCTAATTTGGGTCTTATCTTGCTCTTATTTGTCTAATTTTGGTCCTCCTGCTCTCTCCACTATAATGTATTTTGGGTCCTCCTAAGCTAGACATGAAGCAATAAGCATACATAATGGTCTTGTGCGATTGATCGTCTCCATAAACTACTTTTTTGCTTGAAAGCTTTGGAATATGAGTTTTGATTAGTGTGCATATTTTCAAAGGAAAGCCATTGAAATGTTTGTGCTTCATTGTTCACATTTAAGTGTTTGTGCTTCATTGTTCACATTTCTAAAGCAAATGTACTTCACATTTCTTAAGCTAGACAAAAATTGAGTAGCATTCAAATGGACTCTCATTCACAAAGTTGGAGGACCCTCTTGTGTTCGAGAACAAAGTTATGTGATGCTTAAGAGTTTGACTTGAGCATTAAAATTTGGAAGTTGGAGATTTCACACAAGCTTGATGGTAAGAAATAGGAATCTATAAACACTTGCACTGATGATTGCCATTATACTTTCATAGTTTGTTCTTGTATTAACACTAGGTTGTAAAAGACACGACACAACAGGGTTCAAGACATGCGAGAATTGAAATTGACGATGACATCATCATCATCATATGTTTGCTTTTTCATTTAGTATTTACCAATGCTTTTAAAAAAAAATCAAATGAAAATGGCAAGTGTGTGTGTGTGTGTGTATGTAATTATGCATTGTATAGGAATTTTGGGCCAATGACAAGCTCATAACCAAGATTGATTTTCATGAGAAAAGAGAGTAGAATTCTAAATTTAAAAAGAAAATTTAAATTACACACACAATTTGGCTACTGTCGTGGCTCCAAAAGACAGCATCATCACCATCACAACATCGAAAAAACTCAAAGGTGTTACCAGTCGAAGTATTCTCGAGGAGCAACCGAAGCTGCAAGAATCTAAGCTTTACCTCGTTCAGCGACTTCATCGATCGATTGGAATTCTCAGCAACAGAGCAGCGCACGCTTTTCTTTGATCCAGCCGCTCACATTTCCTTCAAGCTTTCTGCGAATTACATCCGACAATCCACGGAGCTTGCTGATTTCTTTGTATACATTCATAGACGAACTGTCGCTCATCGGAGCTTTGCAAACAATAGCCTCATACACGGACCAGCAGAGGCCTTTAGGTTCCTTCAACGACTGCACAGACGACCGGTTGTGATCTCTAACTTCAGAGGAGCAAGAGCAGCACCATCGAAGCAAGAATCAGAGGCATAAGCGAATATATTTTGTGAATTATCGAGGAGCTTCTTTCCATGTATTCATAGACCAGCATGAGTCGTCGATGATCACTTTAGGTTCCTTCCACGAGAGCACTAGTGACGACCGGTTGTCTCCTGCGGGAGCTTTAACTTCAGCGGAGCAAGAGCTGCAGCATTGAAGCGATATTTTGCAAATAGACATTCGTTTTCCAAGAGGCCGGAACGACGTCAGGATTGAACGAATGCAATGATTTGTAGGCTAGGAAGCAAGTGGAAGCCGGTGGATTCAGCGGGCAGACAACAAACTGCCGGAAGAGGGGACGTGATTGGCTTTAACGGAGCACGTAGCTTTGACTTTGGATGGGAAGGTGCGTGAGCATCTCCGCCGGAAGGATGAGAAATCGGTAGAGGTGAGATGAACCGATAGACGTGAGTGCACGATGTATACGGAGCATGTGCCATTTTGGGATTGTGGAAGTGGCGACTCGACGATGCTTCCACCATTCTGGCAGATCCTTGTCGTGAGCCGTTTTCGGTCGATCGTGGCGTCTAAATTGGTCTAATAATCTTCCTTGTCTGCCGAAAATGATGAACGGAAGTTTTTACGATGTGTGTCGATTAATTACTCCCACAACGCGCAAAACCGGCTTCAGATTTGAAAGGAAATTACTACGAGCGGCGGCTGCGGGAACTTTTTTTGACTAACGATTGACGATTTCTGTCGATTAACTCCGACATTGCGCATGAAACACGCTTCAGGTGTGAAGGGAAATGACTAAGAGCGGCTGCTGCAAGTGATGGACGGAAGTTTTTTACTAGTGATCGACGACATCTGTCGATGAATTCCGTCATTGCTGCAAAACAAATGAAAAGGGAATTACTGCGAGGGGATCAAAGGAGAGGAGATCCGGAGATTCGCTAGAAAATCCACGGCAGAAACGGAAATCTTGCAACAAACAAGCCTGGCGGGAGAGCCGAGCAGGATATTCAGAATATGCTTGGAACAGAACTTCGAGCAGGCTATTGCTACAGAACAGGAAGACTCCGGTGCTTCCTATCAATTCCCCGTCTTCGTCTGCTCCTCCATGCTCTCCATTATCAGCCTTTTTCCTTCTCCTGCAGCTTTTGCCACCTTCCACATGCGCTTTGTAACTCGCTTCTTCGATTGCGCTTTCCCAGCTCTCCTCCCCCTCGACCGTTTCACCTTCACCAAGCTCGAACCTTCCAACGATTGCAGTCCGCATCCTCCAACATTTCCTTTGCTCCTGTGAACATGCAGAAGTTTGATCATCGACCGCCCCAGCTTGAGCGGAAACTCAGCCTCAACTTCTCCCAACACCCCAGCCACACAGGCTCTCTCAATCGGAAACCGCCCCTTCCGGCCCCCGATCAGAGCTTGGCATTCCACGCCCCCCAACGGACTTACGATGAGGGCTCCCCAGAGCGTAGAAGACTCGTTATCGTTGCTGACGCGACCAAGGATCCCGCCAAAGCGTGCTTTCAGTGGGCTCTAAGACACATACTCAAGCCGGGAGATCACGTCATCTTTCTCGGCATCCTTCACCAAGTTGATACTCCAAGTAACGTTTTCTTGCCATGCATATATCTTGTTTATCACATACAGCTGCTGAATATCGTCACTCATGATCCGGCCCCATCGCATACAATGCGATCCTCAGTTGTTCTATCAATGCAACTCCGGTACAGTCTGCCGTCGTCGAATCGGAAGTTGCATGTAGTCCAAGATTGAAGATTTAGTGCTTCGTCTTTTCTCATCAACTTCAACCGTGCGTCTTTAAGCGCATGTATCTTGGGATGAACACATCGAGCATACACTGAACCGAAGATTTGTAGCAGTTGGACCTTTGGGCAGAAAAGTAGGATCGGTGTATGTCCGGGATCAACATGACGGGTATGCACTGGGAACCATACCAACTGGAGAAAAGGAGCATGCCCACTCTTGGCATCTACAGCTTGGCGCCGGGGCAGCAAAGCGCCTTCACAATGCATTCCTTGCTCCCCGGATTTATTTTGTGCTTGTCTAGATAAAGATTAACGTGATGAATATGCGATTGATTATTACTTGTAGGTGAAGTAGCACGAACTGGCCTCTTTAGCCCACAAATGTCTAAACAGACAATCAGGAAAAAGAGAACTGTTTCAATGGGGTCTACCCATGTTTTCAAGGAAGAAGATTGTCCAATCTTTAGAAGCCATCGTCTTACTTGTTTAATGTGGAATGGCCTCTGATCTAGCGCTCAAAGAATGGCCACCCTGTATGACCTCAAACCTTGCACACGTTTATGCAATTGCAGCGTGACTGCATGAACCATTTACATTTTTATGGATCGACAAATCCATTGGTTGTACATTTCACAAACTGGTTGTTCTTGTGATTCCTTTGTCCAACAAATATCATAGGATCTAGATACAGATAAAATTTTTCCTGTAGTTCACTCAGTGAGAAAATTTACCTTTTTGTGGTCTAGAGTTCCATTAAATATTCCCTTTGTTTTGTGGGGAATTTGATTGTAAATTTTGGTTTGAAGTTGATCAGATTAAATAAAGAAAACAAGGTGAATGATTTTTAATCATTCATAAGGTCTGCCCGAGATTGAGAAGGCAAAAAAGAATACAGTGGAGATGGTGTGTAGGAAGACTCCATGTTAAAAAGGGGAGAGAGAGAGAGAGAGAGAGAGAGAGAGAGAGAGGAGGGGGGGAAGAGAGGGAGAAAAAGGTGGAGGATTTGAAGGGCAAGAAATAGCAAAAATGGGGTGTTGGGCCAATGATAAAATTCTGGACTTTCACAAAATGAAAATGTCTAATTTCGCTTCTTACAGAACGGGCCTTCCCTTAGGCCTAGCCAAGGGCAGGCCAAACATGAACCAAAAGCACAAGCAACACCAAACAAGTTGGAGGTGATGGAGGAGCAACAGTGCGACTTCTTGGCTGCATCAAGGGAGATGATGCGGGTGTGGAGGTCGGGACTGGGGGAAGAGAGAGAGAGAGAGAGAGAGAGAGAGAGAGAGAGAGAGAGAGAGATGGTAGAAGCTCTCTAAGCTAAGGTTGCACAGGCTTGAAGATAGCATGGAGGTTGTCTGCTTGCAGATCTAGTTCGGAATCCATGAATACTTTTAGAAGGATCTTGTATATCTATGTCTTCCTGAACATTTGTCTTGACGGTGGTTGTTAGTTGAAAGGCACCTGTCAAGTACCCATATAAAAAATAATATAAGTTGTGCCATTTATATATTGAATAACATACGAATAAGTTGTGTCATTTAAAATAAAGCAATTTAGGATGCAAGTTCTCTTCATATTATTGCAAAATGCGTTTAGGTATTTGAACACATAAGAGAAGCCTAAAATTCGAAACAAAAGAATTAAAACATAAAACAATAAGAACTACATCAAACTAACAAAGAAAAATACAAATAATCCAATGTATAAAAGAGTAATGCCAAATATCTTATACATCTTAATTGTCTTCTTTGTCAGTTGTATCTTTATCTTCATCATCAGCAACATATGCAATCCTGAAGCTACTAGCCTAAGCCGTGCATGTGGGTTCCTCAACTATGCAGTGATATTGTGGGCTTTTATTGTGAGCATTCATTTAAGGCCCCAAATTAGTTCTCCAGGAATGCTAAGCCACAAAAAATTCCCAGAATTAATTTTCATCTTTGAAGGACTTGCACCTTCATGCAGCCCTACCCTTCCAAGGGCAGGCCAAAATTGAGGATACAATGACGAAAGAGAGTCCCCATAAGGAACAAAATGGGGCTTTCTACTTCATGGTGATGCGCCTTGGGTACCTTTGGTGGTAAATGGGAGTGTCAAAGTACATAGAGGCTGGGAAGCAGATAGTGTGGAAGTATGTTTCTCTCCAGTAGCCGATGCTGTGTCAATTGGGGTGCTTCAGTGAGAGATGAAGGGGTCTTTTCAGCAACCCTCATAGAAAGATGCTGGATGTCAATAGGTGGGATGATGAGCTGCTCCTCCACGTCTCCCCCCTCATTATGTTCATGTGAGGTGCAAGTCAATATCTTGCAGTGGGTTTTGCAGTTGGAATAACTCTCTTTGTAGTTTGTTTGGGCAATTTTGCCTGATTTGCAGTTGGTTCGTTGATCATGAGCACACTGGCCTTAAAACCTTGTACTAGTAGCGGCATACTCTTCTCTGATATCTTCATGAGATGAATATATTTTTGTGATTTTATGGAAACTCTAGAGGTGGATAGGTTTACCTGCATGTTGACCAGTCTGGACTCTGTATTAGACCTAGAGGGAGAAGAAGACTTAGTATCTCAGCTGGAGGCTTGATGCCAATGTGAGGCTTTTGAAAGTGAAATATTCTTGATATGCAAGTGAAGTTACTGTTAACGCATGCAGTTTAGGGTAATACAAATACTTAGGCCATGTAGCACATAAATTGACTAGAAGACAGTATCTGCCTTGTCTTCAAAAATGGGTGCAATCTGATGGGAATCTTGTAATTGCAGTGGGATACAAGTCACAATCAGTTAGTACAAATCAGAAAACTTTGGAGGCAGAAGTATGGAAGAAGATGGATCGTTTCGAGCAGCAGCTTCTACCGATATCAGCCTGGTGTGACCGAAAGAAGGTAAATTTGTTGCCTGTCTTATCATTTTTCGCGAAGCTTTTCTGAATGTAATGCATCTTTTCATGACATCCTTTAGGATCTGTACCAATCTTCTTAAAAAATAGCCTATGCATTGCTAGGAAAGTTACAGCATTAGCAGAGTCAGATCAGAATTTGGCTTTTTCCCACAGAGCTTGATGCTGTTCTTTCGATTTCTTTGAGCCAATTTATGCGATCGCCCAGGAATCTACTGTAGATCTCCTGAATGAGGTTTACCAGGTGCTTCAAACGGCTTATATAATCTTCTCAATTATCATGATCCCTGATCTTTCCTTGGTCACGAAAGAGAATCCATGAATGACATTGCAAACTGCGACACATGGCAAGCATATAGTGATTAGAAGTTCATGAGCAATGTTCAACATCTGAAGAATCATTGAATGTAACAGGTATACTTTGATATTACCGTTGCAGCAGGGAGTCCCCTCAAGGTGGCTGTGGTACAGGAGACCAAGAAAGCTAAGGCCACACACGTAATTCTTGATAGGTGACTTCAAGAGTCCTTATAAATTCATAATTCCTGTTTTGCTCGTGGAATCTAAAACATCTTCGTGCTCTTCTCAAGAATATAACAATGATTGTCTATTTTGAATTAAACTTCTTTTGAATTTCAAATTTTAAACCAGTTTTGAGTCTCCTCTATATGGTGGTTGAAGAGGAAGTGTCAAATTCTAAAAACGAACAATTCATACATAGGGTTTACCAGTTAAAGCAGGTAAAGATAAAAAAGGGTGCCATACAGCTATACCACAAAAATAATCTTGCTAATGTGTTGAGGATCTTTTTCTTGATGTAATTCATAGAATCGGGATTTTGCAGACTAAATTTAAAAAACTTGAGGTCATCTTCATATTGTGGAACGTGAAATGCTATAGGAGTGATCGTTTGTCCATTTTAGAACTGGCGGACTTAAAGAGAATGTAGAGCAGTATATACAAGCAGATTTTATTATATTCTAGAACTATACATCAGCTATGATCGTGTTTTCTTTTCTCCCACAAAAAAGGATGTGCAATCTACAGCAGCCATTACTCACAGTTCTTAAAACAAAAGATTTAGGATGTCAATTGATATATCAGTCATTCTTGAGTCCTCAGTGGATTTATATGCTGTCTGGACTTGGATGTTGCACAGTTTTCATTTTTTTGTTAATAAGTGAAAATTGGTTATGGCATCAAACTCGACTCGATCAAGAGAAATTTTAAACAACATCCCTAGTTGAGAGCTAAGAAAGGCAGGTCCCAACTCCAAGGAATCACCAATGAGGAGTGGAATCGTCAATGAGGATGGAATGATCCCATGCTCAAATGGACTTAAAACACATAAGACAAGTCTCACCTCTGTCTGGGCCTGTCTGAGAGCCTCAATCTATTCCAATGAGTCCTCAGATTATGTAAGATCTTCCAAATCTTTGAAAAAGTCTTTCCTCGGTTGAATCTTCTCTATGAATTGTCTCCAATGGGCGTGTCATAACCTGGTGTGGACTCATGTTACAACCCACGAGGTGTGTAACCGGTGTATAGGGTCCTAGACGATTTGTAGAGTTCATATCTAGAATCTGACTGTTCAACGGAGTCTAGGGCCCCTGTAGATTGGTGCAATAATTTTGTTGCACTGTACATGTTGCATTATGCCATGTGCCACTCTAGGACTTCATCTAGGTCTAGGGTTTAGAGTCTCCTACAAAACCTACCTTTCCTTTGTATTTCAAAATTGTGCACTTCATTTCAACTTTCTCAAGCTTTCTCCAAAGTTGTGTGTAGACTCCACTCTTACAAACTTCACAAGTGGTTTCTGAACCATCCTCTTAGAGTAGTCTCACACAAGCGCGTGCACTTGTGAATCTTTAGAGGTGACCCGAAGAAGATAACAGCAATTAGGAGAAGCTCCATTACCACAATTTGCTCCAAATTGGAGGCACATAGTTCATGGTGCTCTCCATGCAGCTCAGAGCAGCAAGCTCACAGCCTGAATAATATGACACGCCTTTGAGGTCGATTTGCAATGTCTAAAGCATCATTTTCATATTGCATTAGGTGGAACAAACTATAGGAAGATGCGTACACAATCATGGAGTAAATAAAATTAATAATAAGATTTATTTTCTGTGTGTCTAAAATTTTTGTGCAGAATCTGTAGGCATCAATCCTTTGACAACTAATTTGCAGAGCAAATCTCTACTCTGAATATTTGGATGAATGACATTCAGCCCTGCCTCGTGAGTGGAAAGGATCAAAGTCTCTCGAGCCACCTTGGCTTAGCCATCCAACCCGCTTAAAAGAAAGTTACAAATCGGTCTCTTAAGCTGCCCTGTGTGTGGCAGCAACAACAAGAGCAAACAAGCCGAGTAGTGGCTTACAGAACTTGGCTGCCACCCGGGAGGTAAGGTATAGCTTCGCTGAGCCCCACTCTCTAGAATGGGAGCAAATTGGTGCAAGGATGAAATACCAATGCCATCCTGGCAGCCCAAATACATTATTGAGGCACCTCATTGTCTTCAAGTGAATCCAAAATCCAATCCCTAGGTTGGAGAGGGATGATTATTGACCCAAAATCCATTGGATTTGTGCCAATTGCTATGAGGCAAAAGTTCTGCACGGCCAATTTGAAAGAAGTAAGAGTTTGAGGACACGCATCCAAGTATGCTAGGCAATCTCAAGCTTAGGACCCCAGACGGAGATCTCAAGAAAGGCTCATAGCCTCTACTGCAAAGCTAAAGCAATGAGGCAAGAGGGCATCGTTGATGCATAGACCTAGAAATCTGAAATCTGTCTTCTCTGGCTCCCCCAATAAGAACTTGACTATGGGTTGTCAGCAACACCCCCAACCCATGACACTAATAAGCCAAGATGTGGTAAGGTATACTCAAGAAAACTCCTACCTACTCTGGCATAAATCTAAAAAAAGGATAGGCCTAGAAATCTGAAATCTGTCTCCTCTGGCCACCCCAATAAGATCTTGACTATGGTCTGTTAGCAACACCTCCAACCCATGACACCGATAAGCCAAGATGTACTAAAGTATACTCAAGAAAACTCCAAACTACTTTGGCATAGGTTTTCTCAAGAAAACTCCAACCTACTCTGGCATAGGCTTTCTCAAAATCCAAGACACTGATAAGCCAAGATGTAGTATAGTATACTCAAGAAAAATCCAACCTACTCCATCGGCTTTCTCAAAAACCAAACAAAGGATGGCTAAATCTTGATCTCTATGCATAGACCACTTTGAAGCCTTTCAAAATAAGAAGATGTTATAAAAAATTCTTATCCATGCAGAAAACCCACCCATTTGTGTGTCATAAATCAACTCTAAAAGCAAGGGCTATAAGCGAAGGCTAATTGCCTTAGCTAAAAGTCTTTGGGTCTTTTTTCAATAATTTTTTTTGAAAACTATAATGTCAAAACTTCTATACACCTTGGAAAACTTCTCTTTTGAGGATTTGGATGTAACCCCAGCTGCAAATCAACTTGAGAAAGACTGCAGTGTTGATTTTTGTGTCACCGCCCAGCTCCAAACAAGCTCTGAAAGCTCTGCATTGTGATCCAAGGTGTCATCGCCCAGCTTTACAAAAGTTCAGACTCTAACCTTACCTTCAAGCTCACTTGCTGTTTTTCTACTTGCATTTTTATGAAACTGTGTGCCTGCCTATTCAAGTTCATCCCACTGAAGAGAATACTGCTCATATTCAGCTCAGTGACAATTCTAACAGGGTCACCTATCTCAGAAGATCATCCTTGAGCTGCACTCAAGCTCCTTGAATTGTCACCTACCTACTACAAGCTGCCAACCCAAACTGTGAGCTGAGAATAACTTTAAGGTGGTTCAAAAGATGCCTCAGTAATCTTTGAGCTGATGGAAGATTGCATACAACACTGAGTATTCCAAGATGTCACTTTACTTCTTCACTCCTCTACAAACAGTTGGGATTCCTCTAAAGAATGCATTAACAGTTCTGAGTTGACACTGTAAAACTTCAAAATACTACGTTGCTTGCATCGCAATGGTTTTAAAGATCAAGCTCTTTTACAAACATTGTTTGCTTGGCATTGGTTAAAAAGATCAAGTTCTTTTACAATGCCCACTTCGAGCTGCTCATCAAATACTAAATGTTTGAATGTGAAGAAGAAGACAAAGAGTACTAAAACAAAGTCACAAGTCAAGCCTAAGAGTTACTACTATGACAATGCCAAGAAAATGGGAATTTTTTGACTTTTATAACAAAATGCGCTTCCACGGTTAGTAAATGCTTGTAAAGGATTAGACATTGCCACTGAATTTCAGTTGGTAAGACCTTCCCATGGATTCTAGTTCCTTGCATTTAGCCAAGTTTGATGGTACCAGTTTTCACACATGGCAACTGAAAGTCAAGTATCTTCTTATGAGGGAAAGTAGCTAGAGCATTGTAAATGGTAATGATTAGAAACCTTCTACTAGAGAGGGGAGCATGTCTGGATTACCAAAGCTATTATAACCTTGGGGCTGAGTGACAACTTATCTACCACATTTGTCACTTGGAAACTTCACTTGAGGCTTGGGACAAAGCTTGAGTTGCTATTTGGAGCAAAGTCTAAATAGTAAAAATTCCAAGATTGGTCTAAAAATTGAATTACTTGCAAAGTCACGAGTCTTTTGCCGTTCATGTTACAACATGAAAAGATTAATGGCATAGCTAGCAGATATTGATGCACCTGTCACAATTCTGAAAAACCTCCCATCTCTAACACTTGGTTTTGTGGACACATCGTCACCATTCTGAAGAACCTCCCATCTCCAACACTTGGTTTCGTCATTGCTCTTTGAGAAGAAGAGAAGAAGGTCAAGGTAGCAGAAGGGGAGCAATCATACTACACCAACATTAAATTCAACAAAGGGCAAAGCAACGGAATGCCAAATGGAAAACTGAAGCTCAATTATTGTGGACAAAACAAGCAATTGTAAAAAGTTTATTAAGCATCAGGTTATGCATTGATGCTGCTTCACCCTTGTGCGACGTACACTCCACCATAAATTCAAATACTAGTACGATGTTTGTCCATGAATCTTCTTTTGATTTCAGAGGTCAAAGAAGGGTGATTGACAATAAGAACAGAAGCCATTGCGTCCATGTGAGTCATAAATAAAGCCTAAATTTTTATTAGAATAGAAGCATTTAGGAGCTTCAATGCTTGTCCTCTCAGGAGAAAGTCAAACAACCTAGCGGTGGAAGAAACTGTTGGACAAGCCTCTACCAAAGAGGCTCACTTTGTTGAAGAATATTGGGCATTTTGAAATGTAGAGCACTAAAGGCAACCTCCTCTACTTCCACCTCATGTATAACTGTCACCCAAATGGTGAAATAGATTACATCCATGACTAGTGACACGGATATCACTAAAGGGTTAGTTAGAAAATCAAGGTGATAGTTAAGTGATTATAGAAACTCGAGATGCTCTTAATGAGCTCACCTATGATATAATAGCTTTTGCATGCTCAGCCCATTTAAAGGGCAACTCTATGTGAATAAATCTGCTCATTGTTGTTTTCATAATGTCTCTCTCTTAGCCATCTTTCTCTTACAGCCATTGCCTCACTATCTTGCTCTATTTTCAACTGTGTTTTGCTTTGATAACATGTCAATCAATGCCTATTGTTCCCAATTGGGTATGTTTTGATAATTCACAGCAGCAGATACACCTAAGAGAAACTTGGTTGCTGAGCCTTAAACCGTGTACTCATGGAATGTGCCAATAAAATGCTACAAGCAGCTCACATGTCATATATATTCTGGGTGAAAGCCATATCAACGATGACTTTTGCTCAAAATTTAATCTACCCAATGGTGGAGGAAGGGAGATCACATCGTGAACGTACAGCTCACTCCAGGCACCATACCAATCCATACATCTCTTAATGTCAGCACGACCTGCATCAGTCTCTTGCAACGTGCTGCTGTCCACCCTGGTGCAAGCTATACCTCTCGTGTGCTGCCCACATGACAGCCTTGCTGCTGTCCATGTGGCAGCCCCTTGCTTACACTTTCCTTTATTTAATTACTGCCCACATGGTAGCCATGATGCTGCCCATGTGGCCATCTCTCAGAACCCAGGTTCACCCCCCCCATGCTCTCCTCATATGGGGGCTTACAAGCGTGGAGGTGACCTATCCGTTTCCAACACCCCCTCTCACTGATCCGTTCTTGCCCAACACCAACACGTCGATGACGATACTCTAGTAGCTCTCATGTTGTAGCCCTCTGGAATCATCTGATTTCATCATAGTCCTTATCTGGCTTTTCAGCCAGTGGCTCTTGCTCCACCAAGTCAGGTTCCGCTTTCGCACACCAGTCTGATACACAGGTCTATCTTTAAGCAACACCTGATGGCACCACCGCCTTCAGTCACAAACCCTCCTCTGAACTCGAGCTCTGCAGGTACCTACATCCTCCACCTGTCTCCCTCATGATGGGTGAACAGCTTGAAGTCGTCAATGCACCAAGCTCTTAGAGTCTGTTGTAGCCCGTCCTCCATTTGGCTAAGTGTGCAACCAAACACCATACCCGAGACATCATATCCCAGGCACAAATCTAGTTTACCTGGACCATCAAGCTCCAACTGTGGTTCTTTGTTGTGGTTCCCTCTAAGTCACAGTCACCATGTGACTCTGAGTCTTCAGGTCCTGTCGAAGAATCCCCCTCTACTTTAGCAACACCAGTCAAGCAACTAGATGATTCCAGGCACTCATCGCTGTCCATCATCTTCACAAAGGATCGCGACTCCCCTTTTGACCATTCCTCAATGTCTGACATCCTGACAGGAACAACGGAGTCCACGTATCGAATCTCAGCAGCACACAGAGTGGTCACCAAGAAAAGTTCCCCTATCGCTACGTGAGCTGACTTTGACTCTAAGCTGGCACCCTTCTTCTCATGATTAGCCTTCTTCTTTTTGCAATCTTTTACAAAATGTCCTGCTCATCGCAGTAGCAATACTTCTTCTCTTATTTTCTCTTCTTGTTGTCTTCTTCTGAAGAGTCTGCTCCGTTGTCAGTTTGGGCTTGCCTTTGCCAGGATTATTACCCTTGCCTTTGCCTTTGCCTTTGCTCTTTTCATGAGTTATTAGGGCCTTGTCATCCTTGTTTGTACCATCGTACTTCTCTGTTCTAGAGTCACCCTAATATTCCTTTTACTTCCCCCAAACTTGTCTCTGTTGCTAAAACGGAATCCAAGACACTCCCAAGCTTCTTGTTGTAGCAATAGTGGAACCAACTCCTCGAAAGTCATCAGTGCCACCCTGTGCCACGCTTTCATCATAGTCAGAAAACTACTGTAGCTCCAGGGAGCATTCCCAGCTCTGGTTGAGCTCATCCTTTGACCAACTGTCGCCAGTTGATCTTGCACCACCTTCATCTTAGTGATGTATTCTTGTACCGATTCCCTTGCATCCATGCTCATGCTGAACAGCTCTGTCTCAAGGTCCAAGATTCTCACCTCATTGTCAAGCTCGTACACATCCCTCAAAGTCGTCCAGGCCTCCAAAGAAGTGTCCACCATCTGAATATGCGGTAGCACCGTGTCCACTGTCATATCCGCGACGATAACCAAGGCTTCCGCCTCCTGGATATGCCATGCTCTCACTACGATAGGGTTTTTAGGTGTTCTCACCACCGCCAAGGTTCCTATGGCTAGAGAAGTCACGGTGGCCTGAGGTATCAACTTTGTCCTCGTTGGAATCCCCCACGACTCCCTCAACACCAAGTGGCTCCGGATTTGCATTTTCCACAAAGGGTAGTTGGTTTGGTAGAGCTTGCCTGTCTCACCAAAGTTTGGGATCTAGTATCTATTGGCCATAATAATGAGCTAAAATAGGAAAACGTTTGTACACCTGTCTGAACCTTAGCCTCTTGTATGGGTACAATCCTTTAGACACCAAAGCTAATCTGTCCAAGCAATGAATCAAGGTCATCCTTCAGCAAGGTCCTTGCCTTTAAGCTCCTCTTCTTGAGAACGTCCATTCGAGCTCTGATACCATGTTAGAAAGGTCGACTCTCATACAGAGGGTATCCTGCAACTAAAGACTAATAATTAGCCCGGGAATTACGTGTGGAAGTGTTTCACTATGGAATTAATGCTTCATCAAATGTGTGTACTTCACAACATTCATGTGTATATGCAGACTAGCAAATAGACTGTGCTAAGAGACAAATATAGAAGCAACATTTTATATTTCCATCCGTCCACAAACTGGACAAGATACAATACCAAAAGGTTCTCCTGCTATATTCCTAGCACCTCTAGATCTCTGAGCTTGCATGCTCCACTGAGCGTATGTAGACGCACTGTCAGCTCCTTGCTGTCCTAGAAGACAGCCTAGGTTCCAGCCTTTTTTGAGCTAAGTCTGCAGCTCCTCTGACCCTTCTTCTCCTCCTGGATGTAGGCCAAGAAGAAGTCCTTTGCTGCTCGCTTTCTGTTCACCTGGTGGCTGATTTGCTGGATGTGTTTATGGGACAATAGGCCCCCCTTTTATAGGGCTGGGCTGCCCCCAAAAAAACTGATCCAGTGGGTGTTTGTACCTACCCCTCTGGTCAACCTATCCTCTGCCCCCCCACCAACTTGTGGGGCTCTCAAAACCAGGCCCCTTCAGGGCCATCTGCTGGTCCGACCTGCTACACGGCATTGCGCCACTGGCCCAGGCCCTTTTTGGCTGTCTTTCAGGCCCTATTGCAGGCCTATGTCCTGCCCAATAAGGCACCTTCCAGACACCTCCGTACCTGCAGCATATCTGGTCCATGTTCCAGCTCTTGATGCACTTCTTGTCAGGCCATGTGGACCTTCGTACAGCTCGCTCTAGGTGCCTGTACTAGTCCGTACATCTCTTGACATCAGCACGATCTGCAGCAGTCTCTTGCAACCTGCTGCTGTCCACCCTGGTGCCAAGTATACCTCTCTTGTGCTGCCCACATGACGGCCTTGCTGCTGTCCGTGTGGCAGCCCCTTGCTTACCCTTTTCTTTATCTGATCCCTGCCCCCATGGTAGCCATGATGCTGCCCATCTGGCCATCTCTCAGAACCCAAGTTCACCCCCCAATGCTCTCCTCATATGGGGGCTAAAAAACGGGGAGGTGACCTATCCATTTCCAATAGAGCCATGCATTCTCAATTGATCCAACCTCTCCAGCCTATCAGATTCAAGGCCAACATGTGGTTAGGATTGAGGCATATGACGCAGCACCTCCTTCTAGCGTGTGCCCTTAGAGAATATATATGGGAGACGGTGTCTAGCATTGCCCGCTTGCGGTTTGGTGATGGGAGCCCATTAGGTCTCTTCAGCAGTCCTCTTGTTGCCATCTAGTAGGCCATTATCTACACCCTACGCTCCAGCTGGGAGCATGGGATGCCGGGTTCTAAAGCAACATCGGGCTGGTTGCTCGTGCCAATTGCCTTCTTGCCGGCAGCAAGTCCACCAACTCCCAAGTGTGGTTTTTCTTAATGGAGTCAATCTCCACTTGCATTGCCTACATCCAATGCACATTGTCTCGTGCATCATCAAAACTATCAGGCTCATCTGCCTCAAGTATGTTGTTGACCCAAGCAAACTCACATAAATAGGCATCCTCAGCATCTCTAGTGCCAGTCTGTGTAAGGCTAGGAAGTGGTGCTGAAAGTTTGCTGTCCTCAAGAGTGTGGAGCAGCCAATGAGGTACTGATCTTACTTTCTGCACTCCTGTACTTTCATGTGCTACGTCATCATCAATCTCTTCTTGAGAAACAGGCTCAACCACAAACTGAACTGCGGCATCACCTACTTAAGTATCTTGCTGCAAATTCTGATTTTCCACTGGCATATCAGGTGCAGCATCAAAGGAAATGGGTAGCGTCCTATCAGAGTGTTCAAAACGACCCTAATTTCTGCCAAAACTTGCAAAGGGCAGATCTGCATTTTCAGCAAAGACAACATCCCAACTAGTGATAACCTTCTCGGTCACGGGATTATAAAGTCTATATCCCTTGCTTTCATTGCTGTAGCAAAAAAAGATGCACTTCTCTGCCTTGTTATGAAGTTTGCCATGCAACTCTTGAGGCACATGTGCATATGCTACACAACCAAATGTATGGAAATAGCCCACATTGGGCTTATGACCAAACCATGCTTGATAAGGTGTCATGACCTTAAGAGCCTTCGTGGGAGACCTGTTTAAAATATGATTTGAGCACGTGATGGCTTCCATCCAAAATTTGTGTGGCAACCCTTTTTCTTTTAGCATACATCTCCCCATCTTCGAAAGTGACCGATCTTTTCTTTCACCCTTTCCATTCTGTTGAGGAGTATACCTCACCGTAAACTGATATGTAATCCCCTTCTCGGGAAAAAATTGTTGCAATGCCTTGGACTTATTTTCCCCTCCTCGATCTGAACGGAGGATAAGCAACCGGCATTCAGATTGATTTTCAACCAAGGCAACAAAGTGTTTGACCACATTGCAAACTTCAAACTTTTGCTTAAGAGCAAAGACCTAGGTAAAACATGTGAAGTCATCTATGAATGTAATATAATAAAGATAACCTCCAAGAGACGGAGTGCACATGGGTCCACAAACATTAGTATGAACGAGCTGTAATTTTTTTGTAGCCCGGACTGCACCATCCTTGGGAAGGAAAAACAATGCATTTTATCCAAAATACAGCCCTCACATATTTTGTTTGGAGGAGTCTCCAAACAAGGCAAGGCATCAACCATATTAAGCTTTTGCAATAACATAAGGCTGCCATAATTTACATGCCCAAACTTGGCATGCCATAACTCTGCATCTTGCATGGCATGGGCAGAAGCCACAAAAGCTGAATATGCTCTTTTCTCATAGACATCAAGCTGAAATAACCCGTGACATAATGTACCGGTGAAAACCAAGGCATAATTTCTTTCCTTGTCACAGACCGTACATCATCCTCAAAGATTACTTGGTAACCTCTTCGAGAGAAAGAAGAGACAAAAAGTAAATTCTTCTTAATCCCAAGGACATACAAAACATCTTGGATGGAAAGATCTGAACCATCCACGGTTGTGAGTGAAAATTTCCCAATCCCTTTAACTCGATAAGAAGAATCATTGGAACAAGAAACTATTTTGCCAATCGGTGCACTGGATAACTTATCAAAGAAAGATTTATGTGAGGTGATATGGCGGGAAGCACCACTATCCAAATACCACGTCTTAGCTGTCTCATTCACGCTGAAAATACGTTACTCCCAAGAAGCATCTTAGCTACAAGTAAAGAAGGCCCAATCATGCTCAACAAAATGAGAGCAGAAGTATCCTCAGAATCTGCATGATAAGCTGAGCTTGAAACTGCCACACCAGACTCTTTCTTCTTCTCTTTTGCAGCCTCTTGGGGCATTCACTGATGTGATGATCAAGCTTTTTGCAATAATGGCACTTGCCTTTCTTGAAAGGCTTTGAGGCATCCTTTTTATCTTTCCCACTTGCACGTGCATGTCCGGAACCACTGCTAGAGGCATGACTTGGCTGAACTTTCTTTTTGCCCGTATCCTTCGCTGAAAAAGCATGCTCCCCACTATGAGAACATGAAGCCATATTCTTTCACGTCTGCTCCTCCTACAACAAGAGTGCTACCAACTCTTGAAAAGTGAGGCGATTCTGATTCCCTCGCATCGAAACGTTGAGAGACGTATGAAAAGAAAGTTAAGATTCCAACAAGGAGTTCAAAGTAATGGTAACAAGCTGTGAGTCTAGAATGACCTCATCAATGTTCAAGAGTTGCTCTCGCAAATATTAAATGCGGTTGACATGTTCTTGCATAGAGTCACCCTCATCCATGTGCACATTATCAAGCTCTCTTGCGCAAATATGAGACTCTTGCCTCATTACGAGCTTGAAACATATGTTCCAAAATATCCCAAGCTTCTTTAGCAGTCCGTCTGGACCCTTGATATTCAGTGAAATCAAAGACAAGGCTTGAGCATTACGAGTATCCCACCTCCTCTGCTCAGGAGTAATACTTGCATGTGCTTGCCCAACTGGGGCAGCTTGTTATGCTTGTTGCCCACAACCTACACCACCACCACAACCCCTCCCCCCCCTTGCTGTGGAGGAGTACTTGGTGCTATAGGACTAGGACGGGCCTTATCACCTATAACATAATCCCAGACTCCCTTGGCAACTAATAGATTGCGAATCAAAAAACTCCAAAGAGAGTAGTTGGTGCCATCCAACTGATCCTCTTGGGCAAGCAACATCATTCGGATTTTGTGGCGCAATTTCGAGCAAACAAAAAGAGGTAAATAATCTCAACAAAGTTCACTTGCTATGAACACCCTACTCAAGTAATAGATATCACTGCCAAAGCCTATACTAGGCTTGAGGATGCTCCTCAAATACCCCGTGCTGGGATATGTGCTGCAATCTCAAAGTTTCCCCTAAAAAAGTAGCAGCTCCACAAGGCATAAACCCAACTGAATGCTTGATTGTGCCTGCAAAGGCAAACCCCAGTGGCAAGAGGGCCAACAAATGCAAGCAGTTGAGAGGGAAAAGACCTCCCAATGCAAGCAGTAACATAACTGAAAGTTTACCAAACTAAAACCCCAGCAAATGGGCTGCAAATGCCTCCAAAAAGAGCTCCAAGACAAATTGAAAAAAATCTCCCACGAACTATATGTGCCTTCCTTCAAAATTGCTTGCCTTAGCAAGCAATAAATGACTGATTTTTATCTCTGTTTTGGAAGAAACAGCAAGTCCCTGACTGTATGGACTGAAAATGCACTGCTGTTCTTGCACAATACTGCCTGAGATAGATTCAAAACAGCAAGGAGAAGTTACCGCAAGCTCCAAAATGGTCCCGAGAGTGGTAGAAAAGATTCAAAACAGCAAAACAGTGCTAAAAAACACCTCAAAAAGTGTGTCCACCCCTCCAAAAATAGCCGCGTAACCCATGACTTCGAATCTCGATCTTCCACATTGGGTAATTTGACCCGTTTAACATCCCAAATCAAAGTTTGGACTTTGCATCGATGTGTGTGGTTCACCAGCTGCAAATGTGGGGGGTCTACTTCAAAGGGAATTTTATACACACACTGACCTTCGTGTCACACCTTACTGATCACAAGTTGCCTTTCTCTTTCAGTTTGTCAAAGTCGGTCTCTTATTGGATGCCCTACCTCCTGGCTCTAGATCTTGCCTTCAACGAAACCCTAGCCTCACATATCTCACCTCCAAGCACACCACTATCACACAGCTCTCAAAATAGGCAGTTGTGTCTCTGATACCATGTTAAAAAAAATTGGACCCTTCGCTAGTTTCTCCGCAGTGGAAATAGAAAACGGATGAGGTGTGTGCAACGGAAGAATCTTAGAAAGAAGGGAATTCTATAATTCAACTTCAACTTTATGTGTCCACAAAATAGAACTCAAAGCACAAAACTACAGACAGCAGTAGAAGGATTCAGAAATGCATAGAAATCTGAGCCAAATACGCTTACAGAGAGATCCCAAAAAATGCCGCAGTTTGCTGCCCTCGATGAGCACTAACTCTGCTCCTACTTCTGTCCCTGCACTCCTTTGGTTGTGTGCTCCTCTATGAGCTTCAATGACCTTTCATAGTGTGAGTTCCTTGGACAGCAAATGCGTGCTCTCCTACTAGCTGTAGATGTGCACCAAGATCTACCCCAAGATGTAAGGTCTGCTTCCACTCTGAATTGTGTGTGAGAACCTTTGCTATTGCAAACCTTTACTCTGCTCCAATAGATCCTTGCTCTGCACACGGGAGTAGGGTAGAATGCTTAAAGACTGAACTCATCTCTGTCTTCCACAATGGGGCCTTTATAGAGGGCTGGGAAGCTTCGTGACTAGCGGACCCTGTCAGTAAACCCATCAGCGGTCTGTAAACAGACTGACCAACCAACCTATTGCTGCAGACCATTGACTTTGTCTATAGCTCTGTCGACCTGTAAATGCCTATGTAATGCTCTCTTTTGCAGTTTTTGTGCTGTTGGCTCCTGCTTCAGCTCTGCTGGCAGCAGCTAACAGTCCATCTCTAGGATTTGTGACAGCCTACCTTCTACTACGCCTCCTTTGTGTGCTGCCTCTGGTAGCCTCTTCTGCAGTAGCCTACCAGTATGTCTCTCTTTGGTAGCTCCTGTGCAGTCCTCCATAGAAGCCTCTTATCTTCAGGGCCTTGCAGATCCCTCCTATACTGTCTGTTGTACCAGACTTGTAGTACATGCCTATAGATTGGCTCTTTTACAGAGCTAACGGCCCACCTCTAGCAGTGGACCAAATGGTAGTCTTCCCTCCACCTAGATCCACCATGTGGATCCATACTTGATTCTCACACAGTAGTCTCTCAAGCCCCCCAATCCTATCTTGGTATCATGTCCTGTGCTCTCCTCATGTGGGGGCTTATAGGTGAGACAAATGACCCTAATTTGCAACACATGCATCATGGGGCTAGACAACAACAGAACATTGACTTCTTCTTTATTGGAGAAGATGTGATCAGGAGATGCCAAGTTTGAGACACTGTCTTTCACACATGCCAGATCAATAGGAGATTAGATATTAGGCCTTGCAAGTAGTTGCCCTATTTGGGTACCATCATTGTGTCATCTCTATCCCAAGTTGCCTCACATTGCCCACTAGTACATCCTATGGAGAGGAGCCGAGGACACCAACGATAGATCTTGGATATATTCCACTAGATCTCCCGATGCGAACCCGGTAAGGTCCATGTGGAGCTTATATTATTTCCTTGATATCATTTCACTTCAACACGACATGGTCATGGATGTATTGAGTAAGTCTCTTAACAAAGTAGTGGATCTTTTCTGACATGATGGGATTGAGAAATTCAGATATACCTACAGATGAAGACTTGGTGAAGTAGTGATTTAGCATTAATGGGGAATATTAGAAATATCCTGAAATGTTTCAATGTATAACACTAAATATTGGTTGCTATTGTAAAGCGACCTACTGTATGAATGTTTTGTCTTTTCATATCAATACGATCATTCCTTCCACTCATCTCTAATTCTTGTATATCTGTCATTGCTTATGGAGCTGCCCTTCAGTGCAAGGGATCTGGTGGCACTCACTTAGGATCATCTTGTAGGTGAGGTGCATTCTGATGGGTATTTATGCAAGGGATTGTAGCCTGGTTGACTAAGAGGAGGCATGCCTTCCCCATAGAGATTGTATCACTGGCCTTCTTGGTGAGTGAGGAGACAGTTGTGCCATAGGATCTCCACGTGGCCACTCATCCCTCTAGGAGCACCCCTTTGGGAGAGAGTGCAACATATGGGTGGCGTGATGCAGCATGATTTGACCTGCTTCCACTGTTGTCAACATTTGTTGGACATCAAAAATGACTTTTTCTCAATGGGGGAGCAAGGTAGAGAGGGTTCATGAAAGACCATTGAGTGGTGTCAGGTCTAATGTAAGACTTGGCCTGCAACCATCTTCTAGATTCTCATAGATTGAGGAATCCATTTGCTGTGTAGTCTGCCACGCTGGTTTCTGGCACCCTCCTACAGGTTACCATAGGTATTGAGCTGGGACCCGATGAAGCAAGCTGCAAGGCAGCCAGCTTTTACTTTCCTTATCAGGGCCTCATGGGTAGTATCATTTTCAAAGCATATAGTAGAAGCTACTTTCTTCTGAAAAAGACATGCCCGTTTGGGAGAGACTAATATGAAATACTTCTATTTACAGGAGGTGGTAGCTTCGATGAAGATAAATGAGCTACTCTTCTCCTTTAGTGCTAGAATTTGACACTTGCTGGGTTCTGATGACGTTGGTGGAAATGTCGTAGTAGCTTTGTAATTGTCATGAAGTCTGTTTGTTTTGTTTTTAGTAGAGGATGAGCTTGGGTCTGGATTATGCCCTCTACTAGCCATTTTTTCTACAATTAATAAATCCCTTTGTTATACATACCTTCATCAAGGGTATGGGCATTAATTTACCGTGAACTCAAATTGAATAATATCAAATTGCTCAAGTTTAGTTTTTGCTTTTATTACGTTTTAGATTTAGAACAATGAAGAAATCTTCAGCTTGAATCATAGTGATGAATTAGCCAAAGTATGATTTGTCGGTAGAATAATTTCACCCTAAGTACTTGGAGTAACTGAACTTGGAGAGGTTTGAAATCAGCTATTCATATGAGAAATTACTTGGACTCCTTTGATTTTTCAACTTTAATATTTTTTGGATGTTTCAGTATCCTCATCTTTTCTATTTTGTTGCTGACCAGGAGTTTGAGAAGAGATATCAAGTATTACAGAGACCGGCTTCCTTGCTACCTTGTCTCATTTACTGCAAACAATTCTCCGGTAACATTACGAAATAGCAATTATCCCATCATTGAACGGCCAAGAGAGAAATTAAAGGCTGAAGCCACACCAGCTTTAAGCAACGTGGATTCACCTGCCACTACAACCACAATTGACAGTAGTAGCTCCACAAATTGGTCTAATTTCTCAGGTGAATGCCAATGCCCAAATACCAGCCAAATGCTTTCAGAATTTATTGTGTCTCATGCTTTTTCTCCCTCCCAAAATACATTATTATTTTAAGTGGAAAATTTGTGTTATGGGAATACCTACCATGTAAATTATGGTGACTTATGATTCAATATGTAGCAGAAACTAGTGCATCAACTGATTATCACAGAGTTACAAGTAAAGAACTGGAGATAAGTCTCTCACATAATACAGACAAGGTTGCATCCAATTCTGAGTATCTTTCCTATGCAAATCTACAGCAAAGTAAGCATCAAACCTTCTTATTGTGCTATGGACTATGTTTACAGATTGTTTGTTCAAAGCTTAATGGGCACACTTGAAGAGAAATGTGCAGGCATATTTGCTGATGAAAATATTTGCTAATATGTTGCACTTTTATTATTGGCCTCAGATGTGGATACAAGCGGTGAAGTAAATGTATTACTAGACTCTGATTCAGGTGGTTCCTCAGGCTCACCTTCAAGAGAAAGTTCATATATCGACCTTTGTTTGCTCTACTCCCCAGATGGAATAACTCCATACTGGTCTACTGGAGGTTCAATGAATAACGAAAGGTTTTCTGTGCAATCTTCCTCTTCATATTATAAGGGATCTGAATCACAAGCTATCCTCACTTCTACAAAAATAATGTGCTCCCCAGGTTCTCCTGAAAAAGAAAATAACGTGGCTTCTATATCTTCAAATCCTCTTCCTGCTGCCTTGTGTTTATCTGATCAGATACTCACAGGACCCCCACGGAATACAAATCTTATCTCTGTACAACCAACAAGACAACTTAAGGAACTAAATGAACTCCTTCAGGTTCATGATATGTTTTGGGCTTCCAATGATTATGAGGAAGAGGGAAAACTTGGAGAAATACATCACAGTCGATCTTTGGACTCTGACAGGGCTCTGTCATCTGAGATCAGAGCGACTGAGTCATTGCATAAAAGTGCCTTTGAAATAGCTGTGCAGGATTATCACACACAAAAAGGTGTTTACCAACAACAGGATATCCAGGAAATCCATTTTCCACCTCATAAGTTAAATACTATAATTGAGGAAATGGATGGTTTACTTGGAAAGACATTGTCACAGCCTCCCCCGCTGTGTTCAGTTTGCAAGCTTAAGTCACCTGAACTTGGAAAATCTCCCAAAAAATTTATGTATGAGGAGATCAAAACCGCAACAGAGGACTTCTCAAATTTGATAGCAGAGGGAGGATTTGGCTATGTATACCGAGGCACTTTACAGGGGGGAGAGGTGGTTGCAGTGAAGAAACTGAAAGCTTCAAGTCTTCAAGGTGATGTCCAGTTTGGGGCAGAAGTGGAGGCTTTGAGCTGTGCACAACACAGGAATCTTGTTAGGCTTATAGGCTATTGCACGGAATCCAATGAGCGTGCACTTGTATATGAGTATGTTTGCAATGGATCCCTTGACAGGCACATTTCAGGTATGATATTTCCTTTATCTGCAAATCATCTATACTCTATTGATATATCAGGACTCAAAAAATTATATTGCAGTTTGTGATTTTGTGACTCGTGATGTTTGGATGCATTTGAAATTTGCACAAAATCCATCATCAATCCAATAGCTGTCAATGCGTGGTCTACATAGGGTTTTGAGTCTCTCAGTTTTCGTTTAATGGATGCATAGAGACTGTCCTGAGTGCTTGAAAATATTAGTATTGATAGATTGTTCGTAGTCAGATCTGTAAATGTGGGGGTATATATTGTTTTTTAAACTCTAAACAGTGCATGTATTGAATACAGGACAAAACGGTATTTTGAATTGGCCTTCTCGGTACAAGATTGCTCTGGGGGCAGCAAGGGGTCTGCGGTACCTTCATGAAGAATGCCGTGTTGGGTGCATCGTGCACCGTGACATGCGGCCAAACAATATTTTACTGACACATGATTTCATGGCAATGGTATATCTTTTACCTTGCTTTGATCAAAAGTTTTAACTTGAGATAGACGCGCTTGATATAAAATGTAGTAATCAAGCAAAAATTCATTTTAGTAATGTCTCACATCACATGTTACAAATTATGCCACTCACAGTTTGCAATTTCAAATTCCATATCAAAATGCCTTGCTTAAAGTTAATGACTCTCATGGAGTGTGAACCTACGTTTCCTTGTCAACTCTTGATAATTTTGACAGCTGACATTATTTATGTATATTACACATGCATGCACATGCACAGACACACGCATATGTGACACAGTTACACACCCACACCTGCCTACACATGCCATTCAATGTATCTGTGCACATGAATACACGCATGCATGTGCATGAGTACAAGCGATGTGTATGTATGACAGCGTGGGTGAGCATGCACACACATGTGGATGCACAAATGTACAAATTCTACAATTTGAATTGTAGGGTCTTTATTGTTTCACCTAGATGTCACCATTTGATCCTCCAAGAAGGTGTAGATCTGGCACAGATTGAACTGCTTGCTGATCCGGAATGTGAACTGCCTCTCCAGGCCCAAGGGCCCTCCTTTTATAAGGCTGTATGTCCCTTTGCTGACCAACCTTGCCCATAAGTAGGCCCTGCCTTTTGCTGGCTCCTGTCCGCCTGCAGCCCATCTGATCGAGGCTGCTCTGCCAACTGTTCTGCCCCTCTGCCAGCCTACTGCATTGCTATAGAAGGCTCTGCTTTCAGTCGTACTGCAGCAGTACCATCTTAAATACCTCCTATGACTGCTGCACCGGCTGTACGTATCTCCACATTGTTCTTGCTATTGTATCAACCCATGCACCCTCAGAATCTTGATCTAACAGTACATCTATGTGCTGCCCATGTGGCGACCAGTCTGCTGTCCACATGGCACCCCTAAGGTCTCCCTGTTTGTCCCATCTAGTACATTAAGTCATCCTATCCCAGGTCCTCCTCATATGGGGGGGGAGGTGACCCTCATATTCCAACAAGGTAATCTTAAGGGAAGAGTGTGCTCATTTCAAAAAATGTTGCTGACGAAGGACCAAAAATCTTGTCACAGATTTGAAAGAGGACTTAGAATAAATGCAATGGAGACTCTTAGGCAGCCTGAGATACACCATAGTATTTCCTCAGGGTCCCTTATTCTCCTCTTGATTAGTGTTTCTTGATATTGCTTGGTTGGAGACTCACCACTCATCTCTCTCTATCTGTACACTGTATATTTCTCATGATCAAGTTACATTTTACCTCCCCTCTTTTTTATCAAATGAATTGAGAGAAAAACTGTTTGAGGCTTGCTCCTCCCTGTTGTTTTTGTTTCCTTTGATGACATATCTTTCAATTTATTGAATAAGCAAGATTCCAACACCTTAGAGGATATAATGAAGTGACAAGTGACATGTATTCCGACTGTATTATTTGTCGTTTGTATGTGTATGGTAGCTATAATGTAACTGGGAGAATTTCCAATCAGGTTTTCAGGGTTTCTGTAGAGCTCTGGTTGCATGTCGTGCAATTGTTTCAACGGTAAAACAAAATAACTTTTGTAGTATTGCAAAGAATTTCCAGTCATGCTACTCTCTGCACTTATGTTTAGGTTGGAGATTTTGGCCTTGCAAAGTTGAATACGAATGGGGATGAGGCAATTGAGACCAAAGTGATTGGCTCTTTGGGGTAAGGGCATGCTGCTGTAAGAACATTGTAGGCACTGCTCAGGCATTTTCAAGTACATTCATTTATAAAAGATATGACCAAATTACTGGTTCTGTAATGTGTCTATGCTATGTTGCTGATTTGCAATGTCTTAATTATATTATTTTAATGAAAAAGTGTACTATTGGTTGTAGATATGTGGCACCAGAATATGTTGAATGTGGGCACGTGACAGCTAAAACAGACGTCTATGCATTTGGTGTTGTGTTGCTGGAGCTGATTACTGGGCGTAAAGCTATTGATTTGTCGCGGCCAACAGGAGAACTTTCTTTAACAGAATGGGCAAGTGCAGCTTAAGCTAGATTTCTTTTTGCAATGGAATCTCAATTGTATGTCTTGCATTAACATGCCAAAATGGACAGATAGTGTGTAACTAAAGCTTTGTGTTATGAATCACAGGCAAGACCAAAACTTGCCAACAATGAAATTCATGAACTGGTAGATCAAAAGATTTTAGATTGTGATTTGTATGAGCTACATAGAATGGTCAAGGCAGCCTCAGTATGCATAGAGAGGAACCCACTGAATCGACCTGGAATGAGTCAGGTAGTATATCTATTTCAAAGTTATTTTTTCTCACAAATTACCTTCAAAGTTTTGTAGATTATTTTTCCATAGATTTGTTATGCACCAGAGATGAAATGAAATTTAAAATTTAACTCTCTAACATTTGTTGTTCTTAGTGAGCATTTGCAGCCGTAAAAGAAATAGGGTTAGAGTGCTTAGTGGTAACAAAGAAGATTGTCTCACAGTTAATAAATAATGGAGTTGCAAGAACGACCTTGTTTGTAAGGGGAACAAACTTGTATGAAATGGCTTGCTTACGTGGCTAATGTAGTACCTAAGTATATTTCAGTCAGGTGTTGGGACTGGTTGCACTAAGCCAAAGCCAACTAAAGGGACTAAAGGATTCTATGTTAGAAATCGACCAACAGAGGTATGCACATCGGAAGATTGATAGAATAGCCCAGGAGCTCACACAGTCCACTCACCACACTTAAACTTATGTGCTTCAAATAGATGTGCAGATTCATAAATAGACAATGATCCAGCCAGATATAGAAGCTACCAAAAGAATATATTTCCGTCCAAAGCTATGGACACAATACAAAGAGATAGATCCAAAGTCCCACCAGAGTGTGCTCCTCTACTATGTACTTCTACTATCTGCCAGATATCTCTAGAGCTTGAGCCCACGTGCTCCACCTCGAGCGTATGTAGACTTCTCTGTCCAGAGATCTCAGCTTCTTGCTGCCCTACAAGACAGCCAAGTCACCAGCCCTATGTGAGCTCAGTCTGCAGCCTTCCTTGGACTCCTCTGCCTCCTGGATGTAGACCTGAGGGTGAGTGAACTGCTGCTCCTTGTTTTGCTGGACTGCTGGATGCTGTTATGAGGCCCAAGTGCCTCTTTTTATAGGCCCCAAGGCCTTGCAAAATAACCGACTGGAGCAGGCCTCCTTGCCAACTCAGTCTGCAAGAATATGTGGAATTATGAAGGAACTTGCCACACGTCACCTGGCCTTTTGGATTTACTATACAGCATGTGCTGCCTATGGGCTTCCAACATTTTGTGCTAGTAGCATAGACGATTGCAGAAAAAAACATCTAATCCGTTGTTATAATTGACTATCCCATAGTGAATATACCAACCTCCATAGCTTAAGTTCTCCAAAGAGCCAGACCCTTCTGCATAAGCCATGATTTTCCCTCCAAGTAACATAGAAATTGGATTGCTGAAAATGGTTTAGCAGGCTTGCAATCCTCCTAAGGATATCAACTAAAACCTAACTCTTAGCATCATCTTGGCAACGTGAGAAATCATCGGACATGCCATAACTACCAATCACATTCCCACCGCAAGACCACTATGAGAAAGTAACCAAAAGAAGAGAACAATTGTGCCACTTGGTCACTCCAAAGGACTAGTTCTATCAATCTCTGATCTTCAAGAAACCATGCACTTTCTAATCATTGTTGAGAGGTTGAGCCATTTTCTTTAATCCAATTGCCACAATCATCACCCCATACCAACCAACCTTGTTAGACCATGGTCTCATCTTCAAATTGAATGTTGTAGTACCTGATGACAATCAATCTCACCCTAAGTCCTAGGAGAGGCTAAATGATACCCTTAGTGAGGCTTGTAGAAGATCTATGAATGTAAGTGAAATGAAAGCCCACGTTTTGTTAGCCTGTAAGATGAGGAAAGCAATGCCAATGGCTATGGTGCATCAGCTACTTCCAGGGCTAATCACCTAGTATGGAACCGTGTACAAGTAGCTTACATCAAAATATTGTTCTCTACATCTGAGTGATCAATGCCACCTTGATGGCAGTGTAATCATGATATTACATGCCATGCAATCTTTGAAACCATTTGTGCCATCCTATCTTGACCGAAATCTAGTTGCTTGTGTATAGCCTAACAAAACGAACCAACAAAAGCAATGTCCTAGACAATCCCGAAAAGACCTGATTTGCAATCAAAACTTAACCAAACAATGTATGCTATTTCAGAAGAGAGTTAGCTACAGATACACAACAATGCTAGTGCCAAGTTCGAAATATTGAGTTGATGGCGTGCCCACAATTGGTTGGTCATCCAAAAATTGCATGTTCTATCTAAAGGAATCCATTTGCAACTGACTTTCTATCCCTATAAAGGAGACTCCTAAGTTCTTGCCAAAAAAAGGAGCTTAGTGAAAAAGAAAAAAAATTTGAATTGTGCCAATTAGTCAAGAACTAGAAGCCAAGCAAAATGCTCATAGCAAATGCCCTATGTCCTCAATAATAAAATGAAAAAAGGAAGACAATGGATAATCGTAATGAACTGACATAGGAGTGAAGTGACTCCCCTCACACTCTACGTCGGAGAACACAACTACTTGCTTAAGAATAAGGCAATATAATCCCAATAATTCACAAATCTAAGCACCCCATGTATTTGATATTGCATTGAAGAAAGGTTGACTCAGGTGTTCTTGAAATCCAAGAGAAGGACGGCTATGTTCCATTGACTTTGCCTAGGCCACTAACTCCAAAAATGTGATACTAGATATTGTATAAATCTTTTCAAGTCTCTTGAACAATATCCAAAAGTTGGTCAAAGCCTAGCACTAATGGACTTTAAGGCTGATGGACCTCCACTTTAGAGGGAAGTACAATAAGATAGATGAGAGAACAACTTGGGTGCATGGATCTTGTAGTAAAACCTTCTTGAAAAGCCCTTGTCTTATCCCATAAAATGGTCTTCCAATCAAATAAAATGTCTTCTAAAATGTAAGCTTCCAATTATCTCCTAGTCTACTTTGTGCTGTGGTGTCCACTTGCTTTGCCTTGTTGCCTAATCTGCTTTGCTTGTTGGGTGTGCCTTATCCGCATGTTTGTTCCATGTTTGTTTAGTCCGCCTACTTTATCTCACCTTGTCTCTTTGAAGCTTCGAATGTACTCCTCTAGGCTCATCTCATTTTTTCTTCACATCCCATATACACCATGTTGCTTTAAGTACTCACACCGAAGTTGATCCACTTTGGTAGATTAACTAGCAAATTGTCTACTTATAGTTTGACGTGGTTGGAGTGCCATAGGAGATGTGTGATAAGGTGAAGGCGGTAAAAAGCAAAGGGATAAACTAACCATCACTCAAGGAGTGGAGAGAGCATGATGGGTGTCTTTTGGTTTTGAACTGTCTCTTTTTGGTCCAAGCTTCTTATTGGTTGCACTTGATATTTTCCTCTAATTACTCTAATTACAAAATCAATTGGTTGTAAAAATTGTGTAACAAAGAAACATGAAATATCGGATTAGAATTAATCATGGCCCATAATATCAATTTAACGTATTGTCCTATAACCAAGGACTTTGCATGTGAAGGGAAACTCTCTTCTTCATCAAATTCTGTAGAAGTCGTATTTTCATCCTCATAAGTCTTAGCCCTGCCCATGGCTTGATGGATGTTTGCTTAAGCCAGTGCTTACATGTTCCGCCTTGGATGATATAATCCGTAACACTAGGCACTTTACAAGGAATCCCAACTGTAGTCGGATGAATGTTTTCTAAAGTAACGGCAACTACTGTTGGAACTATCGGAGTCCTAGTGTGTGTGGTCCTAGAGTCCTAGGAGTGTCCTACAGTTGTGTGAGTGTTAAGAGGTCTTGAGGCCACTTGTGCCACCTCATGTGGTAGGTGTGATTCCTCCCCTAGATTATAGGATCTAGATTCTCTTGTGTGTGACCTCATCTATGAGGTGTCAGTGTGGGAAGATAAGGCTTGCCCAGCCTATAAATGAGGCCATGTACTTGCTATGATTGATCTATCTATCAACATCACTTCGTGCTTCAACTCTCGTCTCCAATCATGTGATTGAGTGTCTCTCACCCTCTCCCCATTTTCAACAAATGGTATCAGAGCCTCCTTTCCTACTCCTCCTTCCCGAGCCTCTCCTATGGAGACCTGTGCCATCTTGTTCTCCTCCAGTTCTGCCTTGAAAGATTTACCATCGCTATCTGTGACCAATAGCAGCGTTCTCTTGGTATCAACGATCGTTATTTGTTCATCACCTTCTTTCAACTACCATCAGCGTACATCTATGAGCGGATTGCCCGCCATTGATTCTTGTGACGTCTTCTTCTTGAGCTGCTCGTGTACATCACTACATTTCGTTCCTGAAGGCCCGCACCCAGTAGACACCATACACAAAGAGGATGGTGTGACGACATGAACTAAAGAAAGAGGATTACGGGGCTGCTCTGTGTTTGCATTTCTACACGCTTCCCCGCTCAGTTTGTCACCTGCTTCTGCAACTGAGTCTTGTGGAGATGAAGCCACATTGAAGCAGTCGGACTCCCTCGCAATCCGCTCACGCATCTATCCCCAGGAATTCTGCCCCACTTGGAGAAAAGCTACTGTTTTGTAGGACGCCACTTTTCTCCATCGCTCCTGGAAAAGCCTCTGCTGAAGACTGCGTGCTCCTCCCCCGTTTTCGCTCTTCACGCCACCATGGGAGAAGACTAAGCAGATCTATTGCCTGTTCTTGCTAGGGCTGTGGCCATCGACTCGCACGTCACCGTCTCACCCCGTCGTCAAAACTGCATCAAAGTGCCTCTACACGCCATCTTGGAACTGCGCCATCTTCTGATGCCTTGTTTCTGAGACAACTGCTGCCATCTTTTGGACAATTTCTGTCGCCACAATCTTGAGGATATCTCCTTCTACTAGCTGACCTACTTTATGAGCAGCACCGCCTCTGAATTTCTGATGTCTGCACTAGCCTACAACTGAAATCTTGCACCGACCTGCTGTTTGGGAGGCAGCGCCTGAGGAAATCTGCCCCACGCTGCTGTTTTTATGCTGCCCCAGTTACTGATTTATACCACCCATACATGGCTGGTCTGCTTCTGCCCATATTCAGTTCTGAATTTCAAGGATCTGCTGCCTATGTTCTGCTGTTCATACTCAGCAAGGAGACATGACTGAATTACATTTACTGATGCATTTATGAAGTGTGAATTTTCTGTTTTTAAGCTACTATCAAGCATGTATCTAGTATAGCTCCATGTCTTCCAATTCCATTCCTGAAGTTATGCTTCTGAAGGCTGAAATCAGCATTCTTTCTTGATAGTCTGAGGTCTCCTCTGTGCCTTTTTTTTTTTGAGTAAACATTGTAAGGGATTTAGACACTGGCTGTAATAACAGCTAAGACCTTCCCACCAATGGATAGCAGAAAAATCTCCTTGTTCATCGAGAAATTCTTAGGGAGCAATTTTCCAACTTGGCAGACGAAACTCCGGCTTCTTCTTATGCGAGAAGGCATATGGAATATCACCAATGGCAAGGAGCCAAAACCCCAAAGTGATGATGCTAGAATCAGTTGGTGGGAGAACCAAAATGATAAAGCAATGGCTATCATTGGCCTAGCTTTAGCTGACAACCTTATCCACCATGTGGATTTTGATAAGACTGCAAATGACGTTTGGGAAAAATTAGAGAATTTGTTTTGAAATAAGATCAATAATTCCAAAGTCTTTCTCAAACAAAAACTCTTCAAGCTCAAGATGAAGGAAACTGAAACCCTCAATGAACACTTGAGCAATCTTGGGTCAATTCTCCAACAATTATCTGCCATCCGAGCCATTGTTGAAGATGATGATCAAGTTGCTGTACTTCTCTCAAGTATTGAAGACATTTCCAAGTACAGTGAGATCCTTGCTGTCCTAAGAGTCAGCCGCAATATGAGCTTTAAGGATATGGTAGCTCATCTCATTGATGAGGACCGTAGGCTTACAGAGAAAGCAGAATCTTCCCTTGAACCTGACAAAGCATTCTTTCTCAAGAATAAGCCCAAGAAGAAAGGAAAACCTCTTAAATGTAATTACTGTCAGAAGCTTGGCCACACAGAGAATCGTTGCTTCAAGAAGATGGCAAAGGTACAAGCCAAAGAACATGCCAATCTGGTTGCGGAGCAGAGCGAGGACAAAGACAATGAAGCTACACCTTCTGGACCTGAGGAACAAGCCTGCACTATTGCTGTTTCTTGTCTATCCCTCCATGAGGTGATAGATGAAGAGTGGGCTTTCTAGAGTCGTGTGTGTGTTAGGTACTCTGCCTTGGGTAGTCCCCCTAAAATGATGTAATAATTTGTCATTTTGTGTGCCTTGTCCTATAAAAGGCTCCACTTATTTCCATGTACCCAGTTAGGAGACAGGGGGGTTGTCATGTCTTTCCTTTATCAGGCCTGGCCGAGTTCCAGGATGTTGGTGTACTCCCTAGACCTATGAGTTGGTCATGCATCCATGCTCAGATTTGAGTCTCTGATCACGTTGACACCTAAGCCATGAGAGTGCTTGGTTCAACCTCTGAATCATGCTCAGCAGTTAGTCTCTGAGATTGCCTAGGATGCACAGTCTGGATGATGTCATAGTTTCTCACCCTATCTTCGAAGAGGGGTTTGTTGGAACTATTGGAGTCCTAGTGTGTGTGGTCCTAGAGTCCTAGGAGTGTCCTACAGTTGTGTGAGTGTGAAGAAGTCTTGAGGCCACTTGTGCCACCTCATGTGGTAGGTGTGATTCCTCCCCTAGATTATAGGATCTAGATTCTCTTGTGTGTGACCTCATCTATGAGGTGTCAGTGTGGGAAGATAAGGCTTGCCCAGCCTATAAATGAGGCCATGTACTTGCTATGATTGATCTATCTATCAACATCAGTTCGTGCCTCAGCTCTTGTCTCCAATCATGTGATTGAGTCCTAGGAGTGTCCTACAATTGTGTGAGTGTGAAGAAGTCTTGAGGCCACTTGTGCCACCTCATGTGGTAGGTGTGATTCCTCCCCTAGATTATAGGATCTAGATTCTCTTGTGTGTGACCTCATCTATGAGGTGTCAGTGTGGGAAGATAAGGCTTGCCTAGCCTATAAATGAGGCCATGTACTTGCTATGATTGATCTATCTATCAACATCAGTTCGTGCCTCAGCTCTTGTCTCCAATCATGTGATTGAGTGTCTCTCACCCTCTCCCCATTTTCAACAACTACTTGTTTCATGTACTTTGCATTAAAGAAACATATGCTCTCAGCATATCCTCAAGAGTTTGGTTGACTCTCTTTGTGTGACCATCCATTTTAGGATGATCCCTACTATTCATTCGAAGATTAGTCCTAAGTGCATCAAATACTATGGTCAAAAAATCTCATATGTTATAGATATTGGCAATTGTTGGAGACAAATACGTTACTAATAAACAAATCTGCTACTTGTGGTGGAGTACTGGGTTTCTCATGAGAATGAAGGGACTCATCTTGGTAAGATGGTCAGCCATCACAAGAATGGAATCATATCCTCCTGTATGTGAGATAATCAACATTGAAATCCATGGAAATGCTCTCTCATTTCTTAGCAAGAATCTTGCTGAAAGTGGCATTCTGAAGGAACATAGTGGAGTAGGGAGAGGAGGTAGGGTAGGAAGGGAAGAGAGCTATGGAGGACGGAAGCAAAGGAAATAACTAGAAAGTATGAAAGAGATAATGAAAGAGCATGAACCAAAAGAAAGTACTCACATGTAGACCATGTAGGCTCGATTAGATTGAATGATTGATAAGTGACAAGTACAAGCCTTTATAGGATAGGCATACGCACAAGAGTGCATAACTGTATATGGGATGGCTCCCAATATGACACGTGGCACTCACACATAAGACTCTACTAGAACTCGTAGTAGAACACACTAAAACACACTCAACTTGATTTCATGTTCTAATACCTCCCATGAAGGTTAAGTGAGGGACTACTGGAATGAAACCAAGAACAGAACATGACAATGACGGACTACTAATTTGTGCACCCCACGTAACTCAGAGGCTAAAGTCTGAGTGTGTTCAGAGGTTGATCCAAGCACTCTCATGGCTTGAGACTCAACATGACTCAGAGGCTGACGTCGTAGCATGGCTACATGACTAGCTCATAGATCTAGGAATACACCAACATTGTGGAACTCGGCCAGCCTTGATAAAGAGACCCTATCAAAGCCAATACATGGCTCCCACAATACATTCCCTCTTGGCTCCAAAACAGGGTGACATGGAGCCACACACCATAGATAACAAAACATCATTTTAGAAGGATTATCCAAGGCTGAGAACCTTTATTGACTTCATATATAAAATATAAAAAATATCATTCATTTTATGCATAGCATGTTAGAAAATGGAGTCAAGTTGAGTCAGTTTTGGTTTGTTCTAGTGAGTCCTAGTGTGAGTTTTAGTCTAGTGTGTCTTATGGATGCCACGTGTCACATTGGGAGTTATCCCATATGCATTGGTACTCATATGTGTGTGTGTGCTCTATATAAGATATGAATTTGTCACTCGTCACATCAATCAAGTATCAAGCCTACAAGCTCTTTGGTCTACATGTGAGTACTTTCATTTTATTCATTGCTCTTGCTATTTCATTTCCATTTCATTATGTGTCTCTTTAAGTATCATTATCTCTCTCCCTAGCCTACCCTCTCTCTTTCTCCCTCTCCACCATGCACCTTCATGAGGTACTAGAGACTCCTTTTCTACCTTTCCCTTCTCCATGCTCAATTTAGAGGATGAGGGAAGCCCGCAAATGGAAGCCATCCTCTCCTCCATGATTGAGATCCGTTCCACTCCTTTCTTCCCATTTTGTTCTCTTCTCACACTTAGCCTTTCCATGAGCTGATCTTCTTTAACAAATTCAAGCTGGAGCTGTTGCTATTGGTGAAGCTGCTGCTCTTGGAGCTCTTCATCGCGAAAACTTCACTCTAGACCTCTTTTTTAGCAAGTTTGTGGCCTCTCTACTAGTTGACACTGTTTTGGATGATTTAGGTTTGGTTGAGGTCGTTTTTCAACTGCCTCCTTCAATTGTATGGTCGTCCACCTCTATTGCTGCTGGACGACACTCTGAACAGCAAATTCAGTGCTGAAATATGAGAAAAATAGTCAAAATTGTATTTTTTGACCTAAAAATCGAGTTTTAAAATTTCACGTTGGATACTCAATATTATTTGGGAATTTCATAATCAGAGGGCTCCTGAGTGTTGATAGGGCACTTTCCTGCAACAAATTTTAAAAAGCCCTAAAATTTTAAGATTCCTAATTTTTGACAGAAACCCTAATTTTCAAAATTTTGGGCTTTTCTGGCTTTTTCAGGCCTTTGGCATAATTGAAGCCTCTGACATGTAAATTTTTAGGGGATTTCGCAAAATTGATGTAATTTCATTACTATTTGGTAAATTCATTTGGGCATTTTGTCTCCTTTGGGCACAATTGCTCAAATTTGAGGCTTTAGTCCAATTTTGGTGACTCACATCGCAACATTTTGAGAGTCATCATGTGATTGCTCCTTGTAGCAGCTCCCATAGCCGACATTGACATATCATTCGGGGAATTCTCGCCATATGCTTCACTGACATACGTCTTCGGATCGGGATTTTATTTTCTATGATTGGGGTCTTATGCATATATGCATATGTGTGTGTGCACAAGCGCGTTCAACATGCATGTGTGTATGCATGTATGTATTTATCTACAAAGCTAGCTAGCTTGCTTGATACATACATACGTACATGAAAACACACACACACACACACATACACACTTTTTTTGTGAGAAGAAATATTTTATTGCTATGAAATAATTACATTCATAGTTACTCCAAAAGCGGAGTAACTACTACTCAACTGAAAATCTCTGTATAAGCCATATATACATCATGATCAATCAAATCAACCTGAAAGCAATCATAAAACGATTGCCGCAAAGATTGTTTGAAAAAAACTAAAGATGTAAAAGTAGGATCACCAAAGACTCTATGATTTTTGTCCTTCCATAGTGCCCAATAGCACACCCAAACAAAAAATAAATCAAAACCTTGTCTAGCGGGATGAAAACCAAATAACCAGAAGAACCTGCCAAAAGTAACAGTAGGAAATCTCGCTCGAAGCCCTTGACGAATGAGAGCGAGGAAATCACAAGTATGTGGATAGTGCCAGAAAATGTGAGGCACAGATTCAGCAGGATGTAGACATCTATGGCAAACAGCCGAGGCAATATGTCTATTGTAAGTTACTGCCCAGATGGAGTAGGACTCGCTAGAGAAAAAGTTGTTGCCGAAGAGGGACTTTATAATGCCAAAGGAGACGCAGCCGCTTGCTCCACCACTGTGATGGGCGATCCATATGCCAAACAGAATGGGCTCTGTCAGAAACTCAAGACGGAGGTAACAATACTTTATACAGAGAAGGCACTGTGATCTATGATAGCTTCAAAGGACGGGTTGAAGAGAGGAAGAATGAAGAGTTCAATCCTCAAGCCTATCCTGAAGTTCCAAACGAGGTACCGGCAAGAAAGGTTGAAGCATTTCTAAAATTTTGTGCCATAAAGGACGATAATGAGCTCCCAAACCATACTTGCTAGCAGCCGCAGAAAAAGATAAAAGAGTGCCATCATCCTGAAGTACATCTGCCATAGAAGCAATACCTTTGAAAGATATAAAATAAGAACGCCTGGGTTCTTGTATAGCCATAGGAGTGTGAAATACTTTGGACCAATAAATATTCTCAGCCCTCAAGGAATTTCCCAACAAAGAATCCCTACCATTCCATTCCAAGTGGGATAAGATATGCTTCCAATCAAGAAGCAAACGAGAGACAAAAGGGCAGCTTCTGATCTTGCCTTGAATAGAGCCAAATAGAAAATCCCACTGTGTAGGCTACCAATGCCCAAAAGTAGAAGTATCAATATGCAACAAAAGAGAGTGGATTATGTAAGCCCAAGGCTGATCCCCTTGCATAAACTGCAACATCATTTTTTCCCTGTGAGCAATTATATGCATTTGAATATTGAGTATGTTCAAACCCCCGTGCATCTTTGGAGGACAGAGATGATGCATAGAGAGTAATTTGAGACTTTTCTTGCCATTTTTTGAATGCTAGAACATCTCCATGATAGCAAACATAAAGGAAACCAAATCTGCCTTAGTAAACATGATGAGAGGCAGATAGAATTATATGTATGCTATCAAAATGGATTGTGTTATTCGCAAACGAACATGTAATGGCCAAGTTGCAAGCTTCCAGCGTTGTGAGCTCCCAATCAGTTTGTTGAGAACAAGTGAGTCCCCGACCTAGAGGATAGCCAAGATGTCGAATCAATTAAGAAGGTGGAATAATTTTCCTAGGCCATAAAAGACTATGCCGGTCTTTAGCATGCAATGGCAATAGCTTGGATTTCTAAAAATTCACATGAAAACCAGCAGCTAAGCCATATGCGGAAAGGGCCTGCATAATCAAAGAGAGATCGCTCTGAGTATTTTTCGGGGTAAAGAAAGAATCATCAACATATGCTTGAGCGATCATGCTACGGCTGCCAAGAATTTCCAATCCATGCAACATGCCAGTGTCCAAAAGGTGGTCCATATATTGAAGCATTGGATGAGTGGCTATGGCAAATAGTAAAGCACTGAGGGGACAGCCTTGTCGAACAGAACAACCAAGAGTCCAAGTTGTAGAAATATCCCCTGACAGTATGCAAGCAGCTTTACTATCCTTATATAGCCAATTGATAACTTGTTGCATTTTTGTGCCAAATCCCAAGGCCTGCATCGTTTGTGAAATAAAGTCCCACTGAACAGTATCAAAAGCTTTGGCAATATCAACTTGTAATAGCAAAATATCCTGCTGCATATATTTGGCATATTCTATTCCAACATAGGCATTAGCAATGTTGTCTGTGATATGCCTACGAGGAACAAAACCATATTGCGCAAGATGCAACCCATCATGCAAATAGCCTTTTATTCGATCAACAATCATTTTGGTAGTAAATTTGTAAATGACTGGCATAAGCGTGATAGGTCTCCAATCAGCCAAAGATTCACACATTTGCTTTTTGGAAAGGAGTTTAACAAGACCTCTCTTCCATGTGTCTGGCATTTTCTGATTTTGCCAAGCAAAATTCACCATATGTAGCAAAGTATGCTTCAAAAGAGGCCAATATTCTAAAAAAAACTCAACTGTAAGACCATCCCATCCTGGAGATTTCCATCTACCACAGAATTTGATTGCATCTGACAATTCCCTTTCAGTAAAAGGTTCCTCCAATTCCAAAGCTTGAGTAGTGGAGATAATAGGAGAAACATGCTATAAAAGTAAATTTCTTGTAGACAAAACCTGCTGCGAGGGAGGATCTGCATAACCAAACTGCTAAGAGAAATGATGTATATAGATAGAAGCAAGCTGTGACCGTGATGTAGTCCATGAACCATCAGGCATAAGCACTGCAAATATTTGTTTTTAATCTCTTCTGATGCAAGCTTTTAAAAAATTGTTTGGAAGAACAGCCTTTATCTGTGAAAGCTCTTTGTCTTGCTCTGGTCTCCCATTTAGCAAGTTTCCTATGATCATTGATTTGGAGACAATGTTTAGCCTGGCATAGTATTGTTTGCTCATGCAAAGACGAAGGATGAAAGTGACTGAGTTCAGGGAGGTCTTGGCAAGTCAATTTAGCCTGAGCAACAGTTTCCCTCAGAGTCTTCATGTAAGACTTGCCATAACCTCTAATTACAACTTGCATTTTGGAAACAAAAGAATCCCATGCATTATCAATATCAAAGTGACTCTGAGAAGACAGAGATTGATAGGCTTCAATAACCATTGCCTTGAAAGCAACATGCTGCAAATAGCTATTGTTCACAATTAGATGTCGCCTTTGAGGCAGTCTATCATCTGGCATATCATGAAAAGATAGCCTCAACCATAACGGTGCATGATCTGAATGCACAAAGGCATAGTCAATCCACATTTTGCATGTAAAATCATCATTTTGTTGCGGAGCTACACTATACCGGCGATCCAGACGTGCCTGATAAAAAGAAAGGGCATTATGTTGAAAAGTGTATCCAGGTGACAAAAGCTGCAATTCCTTTCAAAGATCAACCAAATCAAGATGAATCAGTAATTGAGACCATGCATGCCTTTTAGAGGTTGACATATGAGTATTTCTTGATGTATTGTCACCTTGTTGCAGAGCATTATTGAAATCCCCACATATAAAGGCATGATATCTCCATGGATATCATTTCATGGCATCCTAGATTGCACTTCTATCCTGAGAAGATTGAGGTGCATATACAAAAGCAAATTCAAACACCTCGCCTTGAATGATGCATTAAAGAATAATCCATCTGCCTTGATTGTCATTTAAAGCAACAACTAGCTGAAGCTCATGCTTAATCAGAATGACTACACCTGAGAAAGAGTGCTCCCCAGCATAAAAGATATCATAGCCACAGTAATGACCTGTCTTTCCTACATAGACATGTTGATTGTGTTCTTGTAATGCCACTATATCAGGCTGAAATTGATTGATATACAGCCACACAGATTTCCATTTCCTACTGTCGCACATCCCCTGAACATTTAAGGTAAGGCATTTGATATGAGCAAGCATATTTACAGATAAAAAATAGTTATGTATAGCAGCAACCTTCAGAATGTCAACCCTACATTTCTACCTCAGGGTCAGGGCCTCTTCCTTGGAAAGAAACATCCGCCTGAGGAGTGGATAGCAATGCAGCAACCTCTTCTTCAGGGAAGAGGGTTCTGCTAGCTGTCACTGTAGCCCATGTGATTCCAATTCGTGAGTTGACCTCTGGAGAGTTTCCACTAGAAGATGTACCATTCTAAGTGCGAGGGGGTGGACGTTGTCGAATAGAAATAACTTTTCTTGGACTTTGCCATCCATCAATTGGGGTTTTTGTCCTTTTGCTGAGGGTTGAATAGTAGGAAGCAAAGGGGAAGAAGCAGTTCCATTTGAAACCACTGGAGCTTTGCCTTTATCCTGATTCACAAGAAATTACCTTTATTTTTATTCCCAATAGAGGCAGTAGCATCCTTATTTGGCATCTGAGCAAGCAAAGTAGCAGGAGGCATTTTATGCTGACTCATTGGACACTACGAAGCCATGTGCCCAAATTTTTTACATTCAAAGCAAGCCCCTGCAAATAGTCCCCATTTCAATTTATAAAATGCACTTCCCATGTTAACATTGTTCACCGTGACTGAATAAGACTCCGGTGTGGGATTATCAGTATCCCAGAGAATGCACAATCGATTAGAGTTGCATTTAGGCCATGGTGGGCAAACCACTTTGCCTAAAATTGCTGCAATTTTAGGCAAGAGTGAAGCCATGCATTGCGGGAAGTCTACAGCTTTAACCCAGACCGGACATCGGTGTTGAATCAGAGCCTATAATCCCTTGTGGGGGACCATGGCAAAACGTGCACCATTTGTTGCCCAAAAAAGAGTGGCGAATGTTTCAAAAGCATTTGCAAGTGAATCTCATCTTCCATAATGACCTCAAAAAAGCCTATGGCTGCATAGTGTACCTTATGAACAAACGATCCAGCCAGTGTGCGGGTCAACCAGTTGCCTACCTCTGCAGCAGGTGGCATCCAACCTGGGAAAAATAAAATAACTACATTTTTGGCATATTCTCTAACTGGATCCACAATTTCATCCACTTTAACCATGAGACCAACAATTGGAACTGAGTCTTTCCACTCTTTCCTTGTGTCTACAAATTCATCATGCATGACATCATAAACCAGTTGTGCTTCAACAGAATCATGCACGGGGTCATGCTGACCCTCAGCCTGCTTTTGCTTTTTGCATTGAACCAATCGATCCTTTTGAAAAGTTTTTTCATAAGAGTATTCAGCCATGTCTTCTGAAGAAGATGGAACCCAAAAAGGGGGTGCATGTAAAGTGATAAAAGAGAAAAAACAGTTCCTAAAAACAGCCCTCAAAGAAGAAGGAAATAGTGTATTTGCAAGAAGAAGGAAGAGATATTTATGGATTTAGAGAGAAAGAAAATACAAGTTCTGGAGAAGGAAAAGAGAATAAAACAGGAAAAGTTTCAAGATGAACTATAAATCATATAAAAAAAGAGAGGTTTTGGTGATGGAAAGAGTACACAAGACCCAGAAACCAAAAAGGAGAGAAAGGGGGAAGAGAGAGCCCTTAGAACCAGCGTATAGAAGCAGCCCGTGAGCTAAACCCGGTACAATAGCGACCCAGGAGCAGGGAATGAGCCAGCAGCAGCAGCCTGAACAGGGCGGGAAAGGCCGTATAGGTCCATACACCTGTATGGAATTGTATGGACCTATGGTGGGACTGTACGGCAGGGATTTACGACTCCAGAGAGCTGATTTTTGGACGCTGATTATGAGCAGCAGGTAGCTGAAGCAGACAGGCTTATCTGGAGAGGCTATGGAGCTGATAGGAGGGCTGGAGCAAGGGCTGCATGTCCTCTCTCTCTCTCTCTCTCTCTCTCTCTCTCTCTCTCTCACACACACACACACACACACATACATGTATGCATTTGCACATATGCACACATGTTTTTTTGGTGAAATCCATGTCTCTATAGGCAATCAAAGATTGTCGTAGTGATGCCTGGAAGAAATGATATCTAGTCAAGGATGGATCACCAAAAACCGATGGTTACGGTCCTTCCACAAGGTCCAACGTGCCCAATAGCGAACAGAAGTGAAGAAAAGATAATACCCATGCCTGATAGGATGCAAATCAAATAGTGAAGAGTGTTTGAAGCCATTTCTGTAGCAAAAGCAAAAAATCACAGGATTTAGGGCAATGACTTGGGATCCAAACTTAACGATGTGAAGCATTTTAAGCATCTTCTCTCTTAATCCAATTTCATCATCGTTTTCTCGGATGCTTCTTTTGGAAAGAAAATGTATTAGTGCATGAGTGGTGCATCCTCTTCCCAAAATTTCAGAGGTACTTATTCTTTAAAAACCTTATTCAAGAATAAAAGATATATTTTCCTTCAAGATTGACTTTGTTTTTAACTTCGCAAACCAGATTCTTCGAATTCTAGAAGGTGATATTGATGACGTGAGGGGTTTGAGCCTCAACAAACCTGCTTATGAAAATCAAGACCAGGAAAATGGAGAATCAATGGACAAGCTGCAGACAAATATCACCAAGAAGGGCTCAACAGGTAAACTTTTTATTAATATTTAAATTTCTCGACCACTTATATGACATTAGGCAATAGAGGCAAGACCTTGACTAGAATTTGTTCTCTGATCTGCGCTGTCTACAATGAGTGGAAATCAGTCAGGAAAGGAGGGATGTGTTGCCTCAATAAAAACTATTCGGATTTTGGTGTAAAAATAATCCTTCTGTCAAAACGAAAGCATGCCAAAAGTAGAAGCTAGAAAATGTTTCTTAGCCTGACAATGTTGCACAGGTGATTGCTTAGCATAGAAAATCATAATTCAAGCCTGTTCTCCACTTGGAGCGTGTGTGTGTGTGTGTGTGTGTGAGAGAGAGAGAGAGAGAGATTATTGGCAAGTAATTATGGATATTCTTGCTTATCTCTCAATAAATGATTATATGTTTATAAATAAGTTGAACCAGTTTTTACTTACCATCTGCTTCATGTAGATACATGAGTATCTTTTCTCCTTATAGGAAATTCCCTCGATGCATGGCTAATCTAATGACATCTGACTTTTTGTATATGCAGTCCGAGGGATGCTTAGCTGGGCCAGGAGCACTTGATTCTTGTACCATTATTGGACCTTAACACAGTAGTGATGGCACTGAGGGCTTGAATGAGAGAATGCCTGCACAAGCAGACTTATGTATGGATACCAGTTTAAGCAGGCCTAAAATCAGAGAAAATCAACATAAACATTCCATGTATATACATGAGCATTGTTTGGATGTCAGTGCACCATGCCTTAAAGATCATATGCAAGTACGCCATTGCACAGTGCACCTTGAAAGATAAATTGGGTTGATGGCAGAGTATTTAGGTGTGCCTTGAAGCTGCCTGTGGGTCACATGGAGTGTATGAGTCAAAAGCTGTCCAGCTCATGTCACTCAGATAGAAACATTTTGTATTGCACACTGCTGTATTCTAATTTTGAGTCTGACATCTTATGGTAAAACTTTGAGCAGATAGACTGAACAGGCGACCCTCGAGTTCCGTGAATTAGTTGTTATAGAGTTTGAGCTCAGTCATATCTTCTAATGGAATTTTTTTTGGCACTTACATTTTCAAATAATGTGGTTAGAAGGGTCTAGCATTATACTCCCGATACAGAGATACAGGTTAGGCTCTTTGCAATGGACAGCATTGCAAATATCTTCTTGATTAGCTTATCTTGTTTCACTTAACGAGCTCAATAAAGTCAGAAATGATTGTGTTTTGCACATATTATATTGAATAAGTGGCTTACAGTTAAGGGATAGGCATGAAGACAATCATCACACTTTTCCTGAATTTGAACTAAATGTATGATTGATTCAAATTTCCTTGTTGATTGGGTGGCATTGATGCACATAGCTTTTAGAATCTCTGATAATGGGTTGAAGATGACAGGGAAAGCATGTCAAAGTATGTTGAAGGATTGTCATGAACTCACATTGAGCAATACTTTCATTTCTTGTTGCTGGAACAATGTAAATCTTCTGTCAGAAAATTGGCTTTGAGAATTATATAAAGAGTAGGAAGTATAATTCAAATACTTTCCTTCAACAGGCCAAGTGATTTTGCATAGAGACAAAGAGAGAGAGAGAGAGAGAGAGAGACTTCATATCAACAGGCATGGAAGACCTATTTGATTGAAACACACAAAAATAAGTCAGAAGTACAATGCAGTTGTGACTCCACAGCATGTATATGCGGCATTTTCCTAAGCACATCTCCAAATGGGATGCAGTTTCTGCTGGAAGGAAACACCTTTTATGCTCAGGTAGAGGCTTTAGGTGAAGTTCCTTAATTGCTTGACTAGGAGTTTCAAGGTCTTGTCTTTTGAAAGGAGTGCTAGGATATGCTGCTAAAGTTAGATGATGTAAATCCTTTTATTCTCCGATGCCACCCACCCTGCGATCTTACCTCTATCAACATTCACCCTCTAGCAGTCTTGTAAATGTACTTTTGCAAATTGCAAACTGCCCTTAGTATGAATGCACATGCATGTTTTCATTTTCTTGAGTGAGGCCTTCAGGACATAGAAGCTGTTATTGGAGAAGGTTCAATGTTTTAAAATATGAAATGTTTCATTAGTTCTATCTACATGCAATGACGCTTTTCAACAAAATTTTGGAAAAAAGCGATGGATGGAAACTAATGCAAGTCAAGAAAGTTGCAATTACGATGCTTCACAATCCAAGCGTCAATACTAAATGTTTGTCTCAAACATTGGAGAAATAAAAGCTAATGCACTAGTAGGATGTGATGGTGAAGTAGAGGGGTGTAATTTGTTAGCTTCTTGAATTGGATATGCTTTTAAGATATTGCTCTGCACATTAAGAAACTAATATTCACTCTCAAGAAAGTTTAGGGTCTTGGCCCTGCACGAAGGTACTCAGCATCATTGTGATCATAGATGTTCTTCGTAATAAATGATGGTGATGATGGGACCCAAAAATGCCAAGCTTTCTAACAGTGTTATTCTAGATGTACAAAAGATTTGGGCTTCAAAGAGTATTATGCTTTAACTCTCCCATTTCTTTACGGGCCACAATGGCCAATTGCTTTTAAATGTATGGCTTTATCTTCTATTTTGTTAACTCTCTCTCATGGTTTACAAATCAAACGATAGCTATAATATGTACTGCGGTATCTGCCCACAAACTCTTGTTTTTAAACATTAATAACTATCTTGTTGTGCTAAGACGTCTTCATGGCCATTGCTCTTTGCCATGAGCTTTGAGCCGAGTATTATCAGAATTCGAGTGACTACGTTCGAGCGAGGACTTTGTAAAATTTGACATTCTAGTATAATGGTTTATGTTAAAAAGTAGCTCCCTGCTTACTTTTATGGGGTTGTCCTACCCATGATATTGTGAGTAATCGGTTGTCTTACATACAAACAAAATTTTAAAAAGTAATGTTTGGCAATGGTTTTTCAAGAGTCAAGGAAGGAGGAGTGTAAGAAAGGGCTCAGGGTATGTGCAAGACAAAATCTGACAATTTTCACAACAACAATGCTCTTTCCGGTTGTGAATCGAATAAGGTCCAAAAAAGCATCTTTTGCAATGCTATAGCCAATGTAAATTTTTTGGGCAAACTTTCACAAATTGGGCGAATGTTTTACACCCGCAAAGAATCTTCGGCAATATATAGGCTTTAGAATGAAAAATATTGTCAAAAAATTAATAAAGATAAGATTTTTGAGCCATTTTATCGCCTAAAATTGCACTAGATTGCACTATACTAGTCATCAAAATATGAAAATAGCATTAAAAATCATGAAACTTTTTACAAAATGTATATAGTGCATTAGATTATATGATGCTAGGCATTAAGTATATGGACAATAATGTTACACGGAGATTTCATATCATGACACTTTTTTGAAAAGACATGCGAGTTATGTTTGACACTTTTCTAAGGGGGGGTCTTGAAAAAAAATACATTGGCTATAGCTTACCCCTAATGGGGCAATGCTAACAAACAATGATTATTATCCAAAGACCTTAAAAGAAAAGCACATTTTTAAGGAGACCAATTGAAATTACTGAGAACTCTGGAGCAACAATGTCACAAAAAATCCCTTCCCCAAACTTCTTGCTTCAAAACAAATTATATGCTCCAAAACATCTTAAAATCTATTTCAAGCAGTATTCTGTAGAAAACCATTAATAGCAAGAGTTGAAAAAACTCATTTCTCATGGAATTTCTTACAAAACAAACAAATTTTTCAACGTTTTTAAACCATGAAATAAAACAAAACAACACAACTACACAAAATGAACTACGAACTAACTATTTCTTCAAAGTTACATCATTAACAAACAAATCTCGTCATAATCACTGTGTTGCATTGTTCCAAATATTATCTCACTTGAACCTCCATACAAGCTGTCTAGATGGACCTCAAACCTTCACAAATGGTTCAAAATCATGCACCCTTAGAGATTGCAGTAGGGAAAGTAACTAGTATTGAGAGATGGGCACATGAAAGATTGATTTTCATGCATCAATTGCAATGCCTGAAAGTCAATCTTCTTTTATCCTTTCTCAAAGAATCTCGTCCAGTAGCTCCTTCTAAGCTCCAAACACCTTGCATCATTCATGGCTCGCTCAGAACATTGATTTCCTTGTCTTCCTGAATGAAATGATTTCAAATCGTGGGAGAATCTCAGATGAGAGAGGAAGTGGCGAGATTTGAAGGAGAAGCGCCCAAAATAGAGAAAGAAGAAGGTAGGTTGAATTTCATTCAAAAATCTTAAATGTTTTGAAAGAATGAGAGTGAAATGGGAGGGAAATGCAGGTAGAGAAGAGAAGTAACGAGATTTTGGCATGAGAGTCCATCCCATGAGAGGGAGAATAGAGAAAGAAGCTTTCCGCTCAAGAGCCAGCAAGAAATTTGGAAAGAGGACTGGAGCAAAGAAAAATTCAAAATGGTGCTCAGAAATGAGGGGGAAGCAAGAGGAATGAGAGAGAATGAAAGGAGTGTGGTAGTTGGATGGGAGGATTTGGTTTCAAGTTAAATGGTACAAGTTTGGTTGAGAAACTAGGTTTCTCAGCTTGGTTATAGTTAAAAAATGTGATGGGAGAGTTGAGGTAGCAAGTGGGTGCTCCACCTCATTGTTTGGGCCATTCAATAAAGAAGTAGAGAAGTCAGGCCACTTCCAATATTCTATTGTCCTCCACCATCCAATATTCTATTGGGTTTTATTCACCTTATTCTTCCATGTCACCAACTCAAGGGCTCCCTTACAGGGCCCTTTTTGAGTCCAAATTTTTTGTAATGTGGATCTAGTGTTGCATCTTATATCTAAAATTTTCCTACTTCTTTTGAACCACTCTTTAAAAAATGTTTATAGTCATAAAATTGAGATGACATTGCAAATTAGTGATTATGTGCTCCATAACAAAATGAAACTATAGGACATTCAATTCAATCAATTTAAAAATACAATAAGATGCAATGATTATCAAGTAATGCAATTAAATGAGTGACTGATTATGTGCTACACACAAACAAAAGTATATAGACCATTGGGTTCAGAATAAAAATAATGAACAATATGAATATGTGAATTAATGCAAATATGAGTCACAATAGAGTGATCATTATGGGCTCCTCCAAAATACTCAAAGCACAAGTGTTTCCTTTGGGAATGCTTTTCTTCAGTTTATCCAATAAGGGATAGATTCTTAAAATTTCTCAAGGTCAACCCATATTGTATGTTTTGTAAAAGTGAAATCGAAATGATACTCGATTTGTTATAGCTGCATCAAGTGACTTATTCAGGACTCAACCACTATCTATAATTCTGGTATGTTCTATGGCTTTTGGAATCTCCAACTACTTTAAACGTTATCACTAATTTGGCATATCATTTAGGCTTAGATTAATTTGGCTCACTAGGAATAGAATTATTCTTGGAAAGAATGCCTTCTCATGAACTTTATCAATCTTGGAACACATTTGGGACCACTGGGAGGGACAAGTTTGATCACATTTTTCTTTTAAAGAACCTTGCTCCAAGAATCAGGTACTATTCATTCATGTAGTTTTAGAATGTTTTTAGTTTTCAACTCAAATCGGGGTCCATCAGAGCAGTTTGCATGGAGATTTAGGTGAGAAAACCTTTGGAACAATGCAAGACAATGAAAATAACGAGATTTTATGATACAACTTTGAAGAAGCAGTTAATTTGTAGTTTGTTTTGCTAATTTTGTTGTTTTCTTTTAATACATGATTTGAAGAGGAAGAAAGATTTGTTTGTTTTAAAAGATACTCTTACTATTGAGGTTTTTAATAGATTTGGAGTTCTTTGGAAGCATTTAATTAGTATTGGAGAAAAATCCATCAACTTCAGTATCCTGGATTACAAGAGGGACCATTGAGGAGGACAAGTTTGATCACGTTTTTTTTCAAAGATCCCTCTGAGGTATTGTTCATTCACATAATTTAACAGTGTTTGATGATAAGTAAATGTTTTTTTGAATTTGTAGATTTCAATCGTTAGATTTTGCATGCAATTAGGGTTTTCATTTTTGCTTGATTTGATACTTTTCTAAAACATGTCATGTTTGTATATTATTTGTTGATGTCAATGTTATATTATATTAGGTGGAAAGTGCATGAAATCATGCAAGCTGCTCGATTTTCAAATAGATACAGAGAATGCACCAATTTTAAAGAGGAATGAATCCTCCTTAGCAAGTGAAAGTAATTTAGTAGCTCTTCGAAATCAAGGAAAAGCATATATGGATTTGTGATTAGAAGGGGAAATATATCCAGTAGATCCACAAACTTGTAAGACTCCTCAATTCCATGGATTGACCAGCTTAATAAAGTTCCTATGTAAGGGTGAGAATGGTTTGTTAGGATATAGTCGCAGGTTGATTGGTCATGGAGCAAGTAGCCTTCACAGCCAATATTAATCTTTGTTTAATGAAAGAAACAAAAGGATCGCAATGTTGGAGGCTTGGTATCAACATTTGGTATTATCTATGCAAGCTACAAGTGCTCAAATGTCTGCATACGATGGCATAGAGAAGAAAAATCAAGAATTACAGGTAAAGGTTAGATGCTCAATTGGGAGAGAATACTATAAATGCAATTCACTTGTAGGTGCAAAACACAGCTCTAAAGGATGAGATCAAGAAATTAGAAAAAACATTATCATTCGTGAAGGATACTCTAATGGGTCCAAGACTATGTAAGAGTAAATTATGTCCAATGGATGAAATATCCAAGAAAAGTGGTTACTAGAAGCGTCAAGTGAGAGCTTGTAGGAGTGTTTCATAACTCATGTGTATCCATGATGAACACTATGGTGCTATGGGCGAAGTGTTTACAAAAAAATGTTGGAGTCTGTTATACAACATCCAAAATTTAAAAGTCTAAAATCAGAGATAACATCTGAGTCAATGAACAAAATTATGGAGCATGGCAACTAGTGCACATGGAGTTTGTGATACTGCAGGGATAAGTACAAGGGCCTATCGGCTCATATTTAAGAGCTTAAAAACAACCTGTCTTTCTGTGGGAGAAAAAGTTAAAGCCCCGCTTCCTAAATTGACTGATGTTGTTGATAAGGCTAGGCATGCACTCAATTTGGGCGTACTTCATTTAGTTGGTGAACCCCAGCATGTATGTAGTACACTAACTTTGAAAACAAAGGTTGGAGAGTCTAAAGAATTGGAATTGACAGTCAACAATAACTTTGTGATGGATGTTGGAAGAGTTTTGCAAGCCATGGTGAAGTTTTATAATATGCTTATGGAGGAATGCAATGGTACTCTGAAGATTGTACTAAACCTTGATGAAAGTGAGATGGCCAAAGGTCAAAAATTAGAAAGAGTTAGTTTGACAATGATGAATAGAATACTCGACCTTGAAGTTGAGCTTGATGATGCAAGATAGTTCAGTGTGCAATCAGAACAGTAGATTTGGTGGTTGGCTGCCTTTGAGGTATGATGGAAATTTGAATTTTAATGCAATAATGCAAAAAGACTTAGAATATCATGTGAGTTTTTTTTGTAGGCGCCGAAAGAGTCACATTCAATTTTAAAGTGGTTTTTTGACAAAACTGATATCCCAAGTGTGATCAAAGGCCATAACAATCGTGAGCTACTTGAAGTTGAGGGCTACAGATCCTACTGTGTAGAATGGCATCTAGCTATTCACCTCAAGACTATTAAATGTATGTTTAATGTGGCACATGGAGCAAATACAAGCCATCCTTGTCCACTATGCATGCAAACGTGAGTACCTACAAAGGGTGGTAAAAAGAATCAAAAGTAATGGGCCTCTGAACTTGCAGAGATAGATCAAACTAAGGCACTAGATAGGGATGCTCCAGGGAAAGATCCATCATGGAGCCCAATTCTTGAAATTCCTCTTGAGCGAGTACACATTTGTGCACTTCATGCTATTATGAGAATAATTGAAAAGCTGGTGCATCTGTACATCATTGATGCATATAACTTGAAGCCCCAACAAGAGAGTGAGAGGATGATTGCAAGAATTGAAAAGGTTCATTTAGATATGGGACTACACTCTGGGCAAGTAAAGATTACAAAATATGAGAAAGATCTGGAAAAATAGGTAATGTTCATTGTAAGCCAAGCTTTGGTGGTGTCAAGGCTTTAAAATTCCTTTCTACAAAGAAGAAGAATGACAAGCTCAAACATGCTAATGAGTTTGATGTATGGAGAAAGTTACACAATGCCTGTTGTGAATGAGGGGGGAAGGGATAAAAAACAGTGGAAAAGGCACGAGTGTGGTTAGCTCTTGATAGCTTGGTACCTTTACTACAAAAGAGAATATTCGAAGATGATGATGCACAGTGTTTTATCAATGCTAAGAATGACTTACTCTCTCCATCCCCCATGGCCAGGGCCAAGATCAAGGCACCACGGAGATTGGCACAGCCAAATCCACCTCCATACTCAGAGACAGAGAGTGATAGCCTCCCCCCATCTCCCCCTGATGATCCCCGTTGAAGAGAGAAACTACCAATCCGAAAGCTAGATAGGGAGCAAGAGGGATACAAGAAGACACAAGAAGAGGGACAAAGGAAGGCACAAGAGGGACAGAGGAAGGCACAAGAAGATCCTTATGTAGAGACCGATGACTCAGAGAGCATACAGGAGGAGCGTGAGGAAGAGGAACAAGGAAGGACAGAGCAGAGGACTAAGGCAAGAATAGACAATCACGTTCCATGCCAATGGGGGAGAGGTGCCCGAGCTCCAAGTACAGGGCAAAGAGGCCCTCCACATAAAGGGCAAAGAGGCCCTCCTCCAATGAGGCGATACGGATTCAAGACAGGGATGGGGACACTTCGGGAGATCAGAAAGTTTTAAAAGTCCATCGATCTACTCATCCCGATGGCGACTTTGCAAGGGTGGTACATGAGGTCATTCAGGACCTCAACCTTAGCCCAACGTCCCGGTTTTATAGGCACAGAGTTGTGGAGGCTCCCTGGAGTATTTCTAGAGACGCCTTGCTTAACATGAAGCATGCAGCTGAGGCCTACCTAGTAGACCTCATGGATGACACCCAGCTAGCTACTATCCATAGGAAAAGGGTCATGGTGACCGCCGCAGACATGCAGTTTATTGTATATCTTAGGAAGGCCAAGGGCACTTAGGGATTTTGTATGCTCCGCCTTGTACTCTGCTTACAGGCATCTATCTTGTACTCTACCTATAGGCATCTATCTTGTATCATCCTCTTTTCAATATAATAAAATGTCTTTTTTTGAATTGTCTTTGTATGTGCAATCTCAAATTTATTTTCAGTGTATTTACAATCTATTAATTTACTTACATGCAATCTCAATTTACTTATAAAAGATTTTCTAATGACGTATACAATAACAAAATGAAATAATAAACATTAAATGTCAATAGAACATGCAAAGGAAAATAATACTCAATTTTACTTAATATGGAAAAGGAAACAATGTTCTGTAGTTAGCGGGAAGAGAAAATGGTGTTCTTTATTGACATAGAGTAGTATCACAAAGATCACCCACTTGAATGCATAAGCTACCCTAGTCTACACTTTCTTTCTGCTTGGCTCAAATCCCTTTTTTACTTGCTGAAGCAGAGAGGGTTGCACAATTTCATTCTCTATAGCCTGGGGATCTGTAATGCTAGCTAGCCCCGCAATAGCTATAATACTATGGAGAGGACCGCATCGTGTGTCCGAGAACAAAAATAAAGCTACACTACGCCTAACCAAAACAACACAATCTGTGGTAGAATGGATGGGTCTCATCTTCACCATCCGATTGAGGACCTTGAACTTCATGATGTTCATCTTTCCATCCGGCGATAATTGTCGATGGAACACCAAAATGTGTTGAGCCACTCTGTTGATGTAGTGGCCGATCGAAGCCATCCCCCCACTAAAAGACCCTCTGGTTCCACCCTTGCATTTGGTATATTGATCAGCCCATAAGATATCCTGCACCAACATATTACATCAAAACCCAAAGATTATATAAATTAATAAAATATCAATTTTCAAGAATTAATCAGAATAATGGTTTTCACATATGAAAAATAATATCTTTAAAAAATCATATTTGGGAGGCACTGAGACCCTAGCAACCATGTGCATCAATTTTATGCCAAAAAAACCCGTGCAAGCCCAAAATCCGACATCGTGCAACCAAAGCCACATGGAATACATTTAGTTTTAGGGAATACAAATTAGGGTTTAGTGTTTAGAGTACAAAACCCAACAAAATGTTATGAATTAAAACCATGGACATCCTACCAATGCCACTTGCCCCTAACACATGCCCTTGCCACTTATCCCTCCCACTCCATTTGTGGAAACAATTAGGGTTATGGTCTTTTTACAGTTGAAAAATAATATATTAAAAAATCATATTTGGGAGGCCACGGAGACCCTAGCAACCATGTGCATCAATTTTATGCAAAAAAACCCCCTGTAAGCCCAAAATCTGACATCGAGTAGAAACTGGGCTCTAGTTGCACGATGTTGTATTTTGGGCTTGCAGGGGTTTTTTTTGCATAAAATTGATGCACATGGTTGCTAGGGTCTTAGTGGCCTCCCAAATATGATTTTTTAAAGATATTATTTTTCATGTGTGAAAAGACCATAACCCTAATTGTTTCCACAAATGGAGTGGGAGGGGCAAGTGGCAGGGGCATGTGTCAAGGGCAAGCGGCTTTGGCAGGATGTCCTGGGCTTAATGTCCTGGGCTTAAAATCATAACATTTTGTTGGGTTTTGTACTCTAAACCCTAAAACATAATTTTTATTCCCTAAAACTAATTGTATTCCATGTGGCCCGAATAAAAACCACAAACTTGTTATTTTCCCTATTTTTCAAAACCATAACCCTAATTTTTTTCACAAATGGAGTGACAGGGGCAACAGGGGCAAGTGACAGTGACAGGATGTCCTGGGTTTAAAATCATAAAATTTGGTTAGGTTTTGTACCCTTAACCCTATTTTTTATTCCCTAAATCAAATTTGGGAGGCCACTGAGTCCCTAGCAGCCATGTGCATCATTTTCAAGCAAAAAAACCCCTTGAAAACCCTAAATCCGACATCATGCGACTAGAGCCCAGTTTTTGGCCTCCCAAAATTTTTTTTTTTTTTCCTAGATTACAAAACCATAACCCTAATTATTTCCAGAAATGGAGTGGCAGTGGACGGATGTCCTGGATTTAAAATCATAAAATTTGATTGGGTTTTGTACTATAAACCCTAAACCCTATTTTTTATTCCCTACCAGTTGAAGAAAAAGCAATGATTTTTGTTGCTAAAATGGAACCTAGAATTATATTGATGATTTTGAATCACATGATGAAGCTGGCAAAGCTACATACCTTTTCTGCCTCATCGCGGAGTGCGTCAACTACAATGTCCAACTGGACTCCCTTTTGTGGTTGGTGTTGAACTTCATGTTGGCTTGAGGTGCCAGCTTCTTCATCTCTCTCCCCAAACAATTCCCTCTACAAATTCATGAACTGCTCATTGGACATGTCGTACTCTACTGCGGCATCCTCAATTGCCTTCTGTGTTAGTCGGATTGGATGAGGCTTAAGTCATCAAAGCGTGCAATCTCATTGATTTCTGGATTGACTGGATCATCAAAGTTAATGACATCATCAAAAGTGTCATTCAACAGCCAACATAGCACCTCATCCTCTCGGAGACTGGTTTCTTCCATCACTTCCAATAGGGTAAGGTATTCCTCATACTCAATCCTGATTGGATCAGCAAGGTGTGCCTTGGGGGGTTTTCCATTTTTCGAGCAAAACCCCCAAGTGACGAGCACACAAAAGGTGGGAGGGGTCAAAATATATAGGCTCAAGTCATTTTTGGGGAGCAAAAAATTCCAATTTATTTCAAGGAATATGTAAGTAAATATGAAACATTGATAAATATATATATATATATAAATATACCTTTATATAATATACATATATAATGTCCAAGTGGTGACTTATTTTATGACTTTCAAAAATCCTTTCTTTTGCTTTCACCATTGCTTGGATCGTAAAATTTTGAGCAAATATCCTCTTTACAGTTCTTGAGGATGACCTAGGAAAAATATATCGTACCTTTTTAATAGACCCTCTAAGTGTATTTTGCCAGAGGAATATGGTTTGAAGAGCTTGTCCCAACCCTATTCCACTGTTGAAATACCCTTGGAGAGCCTACGCAGAAGGGGTCCTAACTTTTGCTCCTTAGCTTAGATTGAGGAGCTATAAAAAGGAAAAATGTTCAAAATTTCATGATGTATGCAATGGTAGGCTTGAGACTAAAATTTTTTAGTTATAAAAGAGAAAATTTAAAAATTTTAGATATATATGAGAGTTACAACTTCTCTCTTATTCATATTATGGTAGGAAGGAGTTCAATAGAGACCACATTTCCTTAAAAGTACTTAGGTTTAGAGAATTGGGAATATTTTTAAAATCCCTATCTTGCCTTCCCATATTTGATAATGCATAAGAGATTAATTTATGATTGATTATAATGGCTTCAAGTATGAGGTTTCCAATATCTTTTTCCTACTCATCCAAGGAATATGGTATACATTATTACATGATAGCTTCAAATATGGGATTGCTAAAGATTAGGGAAACTCTTTAAATTGATTGAATTACCAAAATCCTCAAAAGAGAGTATGGTAGGGAGGTATTTATAGGAGTTTCTAAAGTGTTCACTATTTGTTCATATATAGATGATGTTCTCTAAAATGAGGGATGAAAAATAAGTAAGTATATGGTTCCATAAATGAGAAATTAAGAAAGAATTGTATATTCTTTTGAGAAATATACAAGCATGGTTGGTGTCAAAAATTATCGCTCGGACTTTTCTACTCGTAGGTTTTGCTCGAAAATTGTGCACATCCCCTTGGCTACCTAGTTCATCCTCCTTTGGATGTTCATCATTATTGGACCTTGATGGGCCTACTCCACCTAGTAGAGGTAATGCGTTTGGCCAAGGTACCCATCCCAACACTGGAAGGTGTTGCAACATGCAAAGGTATGGGCCATGCTTGCAATATGATTGGCCTCAAGTCACTGCCCTTAACTAGGTCTTGAATTCCTTCTCAAAAATGTAGAACCAAAACATTGGCAATCAATCCTCCACTGCCAAGAAAACCCAATCCGTATCTTGCCTTGTTATGTATCTTGAGATATCGAGCTCCACTCGTGATATGCTACGGTGACCGTTGTGCATTTATGTCACCGACTTGTTAGCTGTAGATGTGGTTGGTACAATGCCCATGAATAATAGCTGCATGACAGCTATCTTTATGTACTCTAGTTAGTGGCTTAGTTAGTATGCCACCTAGGTTAGCTAAGTTTGGTTTGAGACCCCCATATAGGATTCACCTATTCCTTTTGTACTTAGAGAGTTTTTTTGGCTTTCATAACTAAGAAGAGGAAAACTGTTTTTAGCCTCCACCTTTGTGTGTATTCCCCCATTGTGTATGTGAGAAAGCAGCAAGTGAGACTCCTTCCTTCTCTCCCACTCTCTTCACATGGTATCATAGCTCGGTTCGTGGTAAGGAGCTCAAGAAAGCAAACCAAGTTCACGGTGTCTTGGTAAGAGGATCATTATTGCTTTCCTTTTTCGAGTTTGGGAGCAAATCTCTACAAGTAGCACAGCCAAAAAGTGCAAGAGTGCATTGTCTCAGATTGGGATGCCCTTCACGGTGTGGTGAGAGGGCAGTATATTTCGAGGCCCGTTTTGGTGGCAGAAGTTTTCCGCACGCACTCAAAAAAGTGACTTGTTTTTGCTGTGCGACCACTGTTCTACAGTAGGTGAAAAGTTGCTACAGAAATTGCATTGTATGCCTGTGCACAGAGATATTGGAGTGACAGAATTATTCTTATTGCCTGTTGATGTAAAATCATCACTAGGAAGTGACTGTGTGGTCAGATATCACTTTTGTCAGTTTTGTAGATTTGCCCTTGTGAGGCAGAAGTTGTGTTTTTTGCAATGACAAAATACTTTTTATAGTGATTTATAATGGCGTCTAATGCTCTTTCACAGATAGTCACTGAAAAGCTTGACAAGAACAACTTCCAAGCATGGAAGTTTAGAATGACAGATTTCCTTAAGGAAAAAGGCTATTAGGAGTTCATTACTGGAGCTGAACAAGAACTAGTTATTCCTAATGTTCCCAATCAACAAGAGTTGCAGGCATTTAAAGGCTCACATGAGAGAGCCAAAAAAGTTATGTACTGGTTGTCTATCAGTATTTTAGATTCTATGATTGTGCATATTCAGGATGCAAGCTCGCCGAAGGAGGCATGGGATACTTTGACAAAAATCTATAGCACAAATGTGCAAGCCAAGAAAATGTAGCTCAAGTAGGAGTTGCATAATGTGCAGAGAGAAAATATGAGCATCAATGACTACCACATGAAGGTGAAGAAGATTGCAGATGCACTTGCTTCTCTTGGGTCACCAGTGGAAGATGATGATTTAGTCTCTGTGACCTTGAATGGTGTAGGAAAAGATTATGCATAGTTCTGGACATCCATTGCCATCCGTGAGAATTTTCCTGATTTTGGGGAGTTGATTGCTCTTCTAATTTGTGAAGAGCAGAGAAATGGTGGTGCATCTTCTTCAGGAGGAACTTCAAAAGAAATTGTCTTCTACTCAAATGCTAGAAGAGGTAGAGGCAGAGGTAGAGCAGGCCAATCTAGAGGCCATGGCAAAAATCAGAATGTGCAGCAAATTCAAGAAAACCAGTCCTATGGAGGAGGACGAGGTAACTTTAGAGGCAGGGGGAGCCAAAGAGGTCATGGTGGATGGTAGAGAGGCCAAAATGCAAACAGCAATGTTGAATGTTACTACTCTGGTAAAATGGGTCATATAGTTAAAGACTGCTATAAAAAGCAAAATGACATCATGAATGGAAAATTGCAACAAGGCAATTATGCATCCTCTAGTAGACAGGGTGATGATAGAAATGAGCATCTGTTTATGGTGTAGCACATGACCAATTCTATTACAAGTGTAGAAGAAAGCAATGATGTGTGGTATGTTGACTCAGGTGCATCAAACCACATGATAGGTCATGTAGAATGGATACAAGATGCAAGAAAAATGGAAAGACCAACATTTGTGTAGACTGGTGATTGTACTATACATCCTATTGTGCAGATTGGTAAAATTCCTTTGTCTATGTAGGATGGGAAAAAGAAATACCTGTCTGATGTATTTCATGTCCTAAATATCACCAAGAACCTGGTTTCTATTGGTCAAACGATTAAGCAGGGCCTACAGGTCAGATTTAATCCTCATGGATGCTTTGTTGAGGATATGAAAAATAAAGGTCGCTTGATAGCAAAAGGGAAGAAGGGCAGGATGTTTACATTGGATGCGGACATGCCTGAATTGAGTGCAGCAATGTTTACACATGGGACTAGTGTATTTGCAAATATTGATATCTGGCATAAACACATTGGTCATGTTAATGTACAACGACTTAAATTAATGCAGGCCCAAAATGTTGTTGCAGGATTGCCTAAGTTCAAGGTTGCAGAAATGCATAAGGTATGTGAAGCCTGTCAATTTGGAAAACAGGCAAGGAAACCATTTCCTAGACATGTTCAAGAGAGTAAGAGGCCATTGGAATTAATCCACTCTGATATGTGGACTACTAAAGCTACATCTATTGGAGGCTATCATTATTTTATCACTTTTAGTGATGACTACAACAGAAAACTTTGGGTGTATTTTATGAAAAAGAAAAGTGAAGTGTTTGGGAATTTCAAAGCTTTTAAAGCTATGGTTGAAAAAGAAACAGACCTACAAATAAAATGCCTAAGGTCAGATGGAGGGGTAAGTACCTCTCAAATGAGTTTGCAAGGTTCCTACAGGAGCATGGCATAAAGCAGCAATATTCATGCAGTCATACTCCACAGCAAAATGGACTTGTAGAAAGGAAAAACATGCATATTGGAGAGGTATCTCGTGCCATGCTCAACAAAAAAGACCTGCCAGCTTATTATTGGGCTGAAGCAGCTGCTACAGCAGTCTACATAATGAATAGGACTCCCACTATAGCAATACATGGCATGATGCCAGAGAAGATGTATACTTGTAGGAAACTAGATATTTCTCATTTGAAGGTTTTTGGTTGCATTGCCTATGTTCATATGCCAGATGAGTTGAGATCCAAGTTGGATCCAAAAGTTGAGAAGTGCATGTTTATTGGTTATTCTCTATGGCAGAAAGGGTAGAGATGCTATAACCCTTCTACTCGTAAGTTTACAATGAGCAAAGATGTTGTTTTTTATGAGATGAGCAGCTTGTATAAACTAGTAAATGTGATTGATGATGTAGATGCACAACATGGTAATGCTGCACAAAATTCACAGTAGCAATCACAAAATATTAGTGGACCTGTACTGTCCTCTAGCAGTGGTTCACATACTTTGCCATGGATAGGCAGATTGAGATAAGGAGGATCTCCTCAAAGCAATGCAGATAGTGGTATGCAAGTATCATGAAAAGGCAAAGAGAAAGTAGATCAGCCCATGGTTGATGTGAATGCTATGGATGGTGAATCCAGTGGATCTAAACAGAGCCTTGATGATGAGTTGGGTATTCCTTCTGTTGTTACACCTAGAGTAAGGAAGACAAGGGATGTTTTGAGAGCACTTGGTAGTGAGCCTATTTTGCGCAGGTCTACCAGAGCTAGGTATGATGTGGATAGGTTGAAATATGATGGATTTACAACCATTCACTATGCCTATATGGTCAAAGTGATACATGAACGAGAACCCACTTCTTTTGAGCAAGCCATGGGAAAATAAAAATCGGAGAAAGCCATGGATGAAGAAATGAATGCCTTGGAAGAAAATGCTACATGGGAATTGGTGCCTTTGCCTAAAGACAAGAATGCAATTGGCTCCAAGTGGTTTTATAAGGTGAAGCACCATGCAGATGGTTCTATGAATAGATACAAGGTAAGATTAGTTGTCAACGGGTATGCACAAACATATGGCATTAATTATGAAGAAACATTCAGTCCGGTTGCAAGGATGGAAACCATAAGAGCAGTCATTGGTATGGCTGCATCAAAGGGATGGTATTTACATTAGATGGATGTAAAGAATGCTTTCTTGCATGGTGATTTGCAAGAAGAGGTCTATATGGAGCAGCCACTAGGTTATGTTCATGCTGTTCATCCTGAGTTTGTTTGCAGGTTGAAGAAAGCCTTGTATGGCTTGAAGCAAGCACCCAGAGCATGGTCTGACAAGATAGGACAATATCTTGTCACTATTGGCTTTCAGATTTCCAAGGCAGATTTCTCACTTTATGTGAGAAAAACAAAGAAAGGCATTATGCTGCTTGTCATTTATGTTGATGATTTGATCATCACAAGTGATAGTGATGAAGATATCCTTCATGTGAAAATGCTATGATGAAGGATTTGGGAGAGTTGCGTTACTTCTTGAGCATTGAGGTGATTAGATCCACAAGTGGGATATGGATCTTACAGAGGCAGTATGGACTAGACATGCTGTCTAAATATGGGATGACATGCTATAAGCCTATTTTAGTTCCTTTGGAGCAGAATGTGAAGTTGAGTGCAGATGCAGGTGAGGTTCTAAAAGACCCTACTACGTACAAATGCATAGTAGGAAGTTTGATTTATATGACTATTACTAGGCCAAATTTGAGCTATGATGTGGGGTTGGTAAGTCAGTTTATGCAAGCTCCAAGGAATCCGCATCTGGATGCAGCTAGATGCATACTGAGGTATGTGAAGTCCACATTGTAGTATGGACTATTTTATGAGACTGGGCTTAGATACAGTTGCATGGATACATTGATGCTGATTGGGCTAGTAGTATTTCTAATAGACGATCTACCAGTGGATATGTGTTCTCTTTTGGGAGTGCTGCAATCACTTGGAGCAGCAAGAAATAGCCCACAATTGCCTTGTTGAGCACAGAAGCTGAGTATAGGGTTGCAGTAATAGCTGCATGTGAGGCAGAGCTACTTTATGATATGCATCAGTCTACAAATGGGCCAGTTATCATTTATTGTGATATCATGAGCAGTATACACTTGGCATCTGCCTAAAATGTTAATATTGCCACGTGGTCACATATGATGCATCTCCTCTACTATGACGAAATAGTAAAATGGCATTCTATTTTCTATGAGATTCACCAAGGCATTATCAATCGATTGGTTCATATCCAAGAGACTTGTTGCTTTGTATGGCTTCATTTTACTTCCATTGTACAAATCGGGGAACACATTACCTTGTAAATCTTTGAGCTGAATTGTCCCATTGTCAAAAACTTCAACTAGCCAATAGGTTCCATTCCAACCCAGAGCATACCCTTCTTTAAATGCTGAGGTACAATATGCCTATCATTCCAGGACTTTCTCCTACATTGTATCACCAACAGTGACGAGGCTTCTCGGAGGTGTAATTCATCTAGGTGGTTTAACTGATGCAATTGCCCCTTGATTGCTTCTATCTCATCTAAGACATGCTCAGTGGTAATTCAAAGACTCGGAGCAATAAATTCTAAGGGAACAAGTGCTTCCATGCTGAAGGCCATACAAAATTGTAGTCACCTTTTAAGCATTCCTGTAGGCCCACAAAGTAGAATGTAATTTTGTGTCCCATTCACCCTTAGCTGATTGTATGTTTTTATGAGGATGAGTTCAAGTGTCTTTTTTATTGACTCGGCTTCACCATTGAAACAAGGATAGTAGGTAGTGGAGGCTATATGCATGATTTTGAATTCTTTCTTAAGAGACTACATCACATCATTAAGGAAATGTGTACCTTGGTCACTAAGATATTGTAATGGGCATCCATATCTTCATATGATATTCTCAAAAATGAATTTAGTAGTGCTCTGGAGCCAAGTTAGTTGGAGTGCCTTAGCTTCTGTCCACTTAGTAGCATAGTCAATGGTTACAATGATGTATTTATCCTGAGTGAACTTGGCTGGCTTGAAAGGACCAACAAAGTTCAAATCCCATCTCTAAAAATATTCCCATGGATGAGTGGGTTGCAAGGGCATAGACTAAGTAAGCAATAGTTGTCTAGTGCACTGATAGATGTCACATTGTAGGCACTTAGTTTGAGCATCTTTCAATAAGGTTTACCACCACAAACCTACCTACAAGACTTTTCTAGTGGTTAACTCACCTTGAACATGTCCTCTTGAGTCTTGATGGACCCACATGAGCCTCCTACAACACAATGGCTCACTCGTGTCCATCTGTGAAGAACTCCATTTGCACTATCAATATAGTTGTCCACCAATCAAGGTATATTCTAAGTCTTCAAGGTTAGTTGCCTATACTTATCCTGAGGCATTGTATAAGGAAATGTGCCCTTAGACAAATATTCCATTAGCTTAGCATAGTCATTCTCACAATAATCCACTACAAAGAGTTCAGCATCCAACAATTCCATCGTAACTCCTTGTGTATCCTTGGGTGCTGGTAACCTAGACAAATAATCAGCTCTAACATGGCCCTTTCTTGGCTTATGAATGATTTCAAAGTTAAACTCCTAAAGTAGAGGCATCCAACAAACAATGCATCCTTGAATGATGGTCTTGTTGATAAGGTAAAGTAAGGCTTGATGATCCACATAGAACACAAAAGAATTACTGAGTAAATAATGCCTTAGTTTTTTGCATACTAAATACCATTCCCAAAGCTTCCCGCTTGATAGTGCTATAATTAGACTTGGTAGGTGTCAACAATCAAATGTCATAATATACCAGATAGTCCAATCAACCATCTGGCTTGAGCCAGAATAATGCCCAAGGCATATTTGGAAGCATCTACATGGACATGAAAGATAACATCCCACCTTGGTTGACTTAGAATAGGAGTATCCATTTCTCGGCTCTTCAACTCATGAAAAAACAGCGGTCAACTTGGCATTCCACTCAAACTTGGCATCTTTCTTTCCCAACTCATACAAAGGTGCTATAATTTTGGCAAAGTCTTCTATGAACCTTTGATAAAAGCTCATAAACCCCACAAAGGAATGCTATTGAGTTAGATCCTAAGGCTTAGGCATCTACCATATAGCTTTGATCTTACCTAGTTTGGTTCAATGCCATCTTGATAAGCAATGATGTGACTAAGTAGTATCACAACTCGGACATAGAATACGCTTTTAGCTAGGTTCAGTGAGATACTACTTGTCTACATCTCAGAAAGACCTTTTATGAGTATCCAAGATGATCTATTAGTGAAGAATAAACATAGAAATCATCTAATAAATGGCAATGAGCTCGATGAGATAGTCTCAAAAGGAAGGGCATTTTTGAATCCAAACGACATAACTTGGGCTACATAAGCACCCCATTCTATGATGAAGGTAGTGTGGACTGACCTTCTAGGGCTGATTTGAGTTGGTTATAGCCACTGTAACCATGCATAAATGAGTACACCTCATGTCCTACAACTTGATCCAAGATTCTATCGGTGAAGGGTCAACTTGATCCAAGATTCTATTAGTGAAGGGTATAGGAAATGGATCAGGGACTCAAAGTTTGCCATTGTTCCAAGGCACAACCACAATAGCAAAGAGCCTGTCACTATGATCAATGGCATGGATAAAACTAGCACGTAGGAGTTGATCCATCTCATCTTTTACTTGTTTGGTGTAGTTAGGATTCATTATGTACCTCTATTGTCAAATCGGCTTAGCATCTAGCACCAAAGGTATTTTGTGTTGACACAACTCAGGAGGAACTCCTTGTAAGTGTTTGTAACTTCATGCAAACATATCCTTTATTAAATGAATAAATGTCGTTTCATCCTGAGTTGCTCAAGAGAAAGGTTATAACTTACACTACAATAGCAGGGTGATATTCTGTATTGAGGTTTAGTTCTTGTGTTGGCTCTGGAACCAATTGTTCAATACCGAGTCTAGTGATAGTCATTAGCATCTCATCAATCTCTTGTTCCCCTTCGATATCTATCAATCTCACCCATGAGTAGGATTTGTAACTCCATCAATTGTGACTCAACATCCTGAGGAAATGGATCTGTAGCTTCCAGATTATTTGGTCAACAAAAACTCAAAACCTTCCAAGTGTTGGTCAATATACAGACATTTTTATTGGACTATTTTGTCTCACTGTTTTAGTTTCTACAATGGTCGCGTTGACAATTTTGTTAGTTACAGTTCTTTGGACATCTGGTTACTTATACCTTCCATTGTATCTCACAAGGATATGTTCTGAGAAGGTGTATAACTTGACATTTTGATATTATTAGTATTATCCCTCATTTTTGAAAAAAAAAGATGATACCCTACACTAAGAGTAGTTAGGATCAACTCAAACTACAAAACAATAGAGTACATGATTGAGTGAGCATTTTTTAACTCAAATTGTCAACTTATATAACGTAAGATTCTAGACTCATTGGTTTCAAGGAGCTGCCTTTTGAACTTGACCTAAAATCTTAAAAAACTAATGCAAAGGATCAGCTACATGCCATGACCTTTGCTTGCATCATTGCAACAAGTGCTCAACTTGTACTCATCTCAAGCTAGGTTGTTGAACTCCACCACCATCTCCTCAGCCAAACATGAAGGTTGCAATAGCCGCTTATAGACCGGTTGAGTTGTAAGCAGCCGATGTTTGCCCAAAAACTCCACAACCAATCCAACCACCAATTGTTGACATAGTGCCAAGGCCATTAGGTGGATGTTCACCTTCAACCAGTTGATGCCAGTGAAGCTCCTAATCCTCAACCTTTGTAACCACACATTGATCGACGGAGAATCAATATAGACCAACAGTAGGAAGGGATGAAACTATGTGTGCCATCACCATAGTGATTAGTAGAAGGTGTGAACTGATGCAAGGAGAGCAAGAAGGTGAAGAACACAGAAGCAGTTGATAGAATGATGAAGAAGGCTACAAGTACATGCAAAATAGTGACAAAATACTACATTCTTGATCGTCAATACCCCTCCTTGGTGATTGGGTGTTGCATGGTAGCTGGGACGAGACCTCGCAAAACAATTGTGTCACCATGCATCTTACTACACAGCCACATGTCATGCTATGATTGCTCCACCACCTCCACCTCAACCCAAGGAATCTGTACCTCATTAGATACCAAAAATGGACACTGAATACTCTCATCATGACGATAAGGTTGCAATCAAAACCCATTGATTGGATGTGGGATAACGCACCCCTGCAGATCCGAGAGATAGAATGAAGTAGACCCGCACTCATGAAAGATCTAGAAAGTGCCTGGACCACCGCAACTTTAATTTCCTCGACATTTTCCCTAAGCGACTGTTGAAAGTGCCCATGCCTCCACCCACTTAGTGCAGTAGTTGGTTACCACAAGCATATAAAAGTTTTGCGTGTGGGCCGTAGTCATAGCTGGAATGGATCCATGAAACACCCCTCTTTACTTATGAACTAAGTTATTTTTTTCTAAAGTTGAATTAAAAAACCCCTTCTGTTATTGTAATCTTGCTAAAACTTTTCAAAAGGTTAAATTAAAATATCCCTCCTTTTGAATTCACGTGTACACTAAAATTTTGTGAGGTGAACCCCCCAAAAAGGTGGGAAGTCAAGCAACACAAGATAGCAACAATAGCAATAGCTAAATTTTGCATGTCATAATCCAACACTTATATTTCATAGTGACATCAACATGCCATTAGGGTCATTGAAATCTTGGGTGTAGCCCTTTTTTGTGAGGTTAGGGCATTTTTGGTATATAAGTAGCTAGCTTGACCCATAACTTCTAAGTTGCTCCACAAAATTTTACAAAGTTGGTCTGTAGTTAGTAGTGCACATTCCAAACTTCAATATGAGATGGAAAAATTATGGACTTACAATGTTTAATGAGTATGTCTTTCTAGGAGGACTTAATGGAAGCTAATAGCCCTGTGATAGCACAACAACTAATGTATCATTAAATCATGGTGAATGCTAAGTTACATGCAAAGCATTTATCCTTTACTGTATGGGATACAACATTATAGATAAACACATAAAAATTTTGTTCAAAATGTACATGCAACCAAGTACTCACTCCAAAGTAAACTATATAAGATTCCCATCAACCACATGACACACCTAAGTGAGAGCATTTAGTATGGTTTAGGAGTTCTCCAATGTTATGCTAAGATTACACACACTCGTTTGAGAGAATGCTCCATAATTTTTCCTTGTTTTGTTGGAAACCAAAAAGGTTTGAAAAAATAGACTCCTCACTTGTGTCCAACCACTGCATGGTGCTCTTAAAACATTGATCTTTGGTGATATTGGTAGCTTGATTCACCCTTATAAATTGCAAATTTCTCACTTCATGCTTATCCAAATCTCTTTGAGTAACTCTTACGCTATTTAAAATTTTGCATTTCTTCTTTTCCCATACACCTTCTTGCAATAAGAGCCATAAGCATGTCAAAGGTCACTTTGATAATCCATAACATCAAACATACGAGCATGCTATTTGGTCTATTTGGTTCTTGAAGCATTTTGGACCTCATTACACTTGTTTTAGGGCCACTAGGGCATCAAATTTGTTGATGTGTATGGTAGAGGAATCAAGAGAAGGAAAAATATGAACATGGATACTTCACATCTCTCACATGAGCTTTTAAAATTTCATGCCTCTCACTCTAATAAGTCTCAAATACATAATCATCCACATCAATTCTTTAAAAAGTCCTAGTTTTGCACTACTCCCATGCATTCTAGTGTACCTCCTTCCTCACACTTTCATTTGGGATCTTGTTAAATTCTTTTCAAGTGACCTCAATTGGCTTTTGGGGACTTTGAGATGGAGCCAATGAGGGTGGTCCTTCTTCACACAACCATCAGTTCGAGGCCAATCCACACCTCTTTGATCTATGGTATCACTCCTTAGCTCCTAGGGGGTTTCCATTTTCTGAGCAAAAACCCCCGAGCGACAAGCGGACAAAAGGTAGGAGGGGTCAAAATATATAGGCTCAAGTCAATTTTGGGGAGCAAAAAAATGCAAATTATTTCAAGGAATATGTAAGTAAATATGAAATACTGATAAATAGATATAGATATAAATATACCTTTATATAATATACATATATAATGTCCAAATGGTGACTTATTTTATCACTTTCAAAAATCCTTTCTTTTCCTTTCACCATTGGTTGGATCATGAAATTTTGAGCAAATATCCTCTTTACAGTTCCTCAGGACACCTAAGAAAATAATATAATACTTTTTTAATAGACCCTCTAAGTGTATTTTTCTAGAGGAATATGGTTTGAAGAGCTTGCCCCAACCCTATTTCACCGGTGGAATACCCTTGGAGAGCCTACGCAAAAGGGGTCATAACTTTTGCTCCTTATATCAGATTGAGGAGCTGTAAAAAGGAAAAATGTTCAAAATTTCATGATCTATGCAAAGGTAGGCTTAAAATTATACTTTTTATAGTTATAAAGAGAAAAAGTGAAAATTTCAAGATGTATATGAGAGTTACAACTTCTCCCTAATTCATATTATGGTAGGAAGGAGTTCATTAGAGACCACATTTCCTTAAAAGTACTTAGGTTTGGAGAATTGGGAATATTTTGAAAATATGTTCCTTGACTTCCCATATTTGATAATGTATTAGAGATTAATTTATGATCGATTATAATGGCCTCAAGTATAAGGTTTCCAATATCTTTTTCCTAGTCATCCAAGGAATATGGTATACATTGTTATTTGAGAGCTTCAAATATGGGATTGCTAAAGATTAGGGAAACTCTTTGAAATTGATTTAATTACCATAATCCTCAAAATAGAGTATGGTAGGGAGGTACTCATAGGATTTTCTAAAGTGTTCGCTATTTGTTCATATATAGATGATGTTTTCTAAAAGGAGGGTTATAATGAAAAATAAGTAAGTATATGCTTCCATAAATGAGAAATTAAGAAATATTTGTATATTCCTTTGAGAAATATAAAAGCATGGTTGGTGTCAAAAATTATCACTCGGACTTTTCTACTCGTAGATTTTTGCTCGAAAAGTGTGCACATTCTTAGCTCCTAGATTGCATCCACAATGTTAATCCACAATAAAAGAATAAGAGGGGGAATGAGGAGGGATGACCTAAGGAGGAGGACGTGGTGAAGGGGGTGAGAGCAATCTAGGTGTGGCAATAAGAATGTGGAAGTAGACACAAGACACTAAAGCTTAGAAGCAAGAGATCTTATATTATCCACCATGCATAATGGGATCCAATGCCAACACTCTCTCTTGAAAAATGTAAGTGAAAGAGAGGTGTTAAAAGTCACTCTCTTTTAACCAGAGTAGCTTGGAGGAGTACTCCATTGACTCTCCTACAAGATCCCCATGGCATGTGAGTCAATGCCAGACTATGCAATTTTTTGCACTATTTTTGAGAAGTTTGAGGTGCGGTTTTGCATTGCATTGCATTTTTTAATGACATCCCCTCTAGTAGCCACTTCCCCCCATTGCCCAACACTGAGTATCTTAGAGAAAAGCTATTGTTTTTTTGTGTATAGAAAGGTGTGAGTGAAAGAGAGGTGTTAAAAGTCATTTGGAGAGATTTTTAAGTGATCTAGTGTTTTTAAGTGTTCAAATTTTGTAGAAAGATAGATCGGGTGGTTGCTAAGGTGTGGCTGATAGCAAATACCAACAAAAACACTAAGAAATGATGCTAGGAGTGATTTTCAAAGTGGTTTGAAAGGGAAATAGAATCACTCTTTGCAAAACCTCCCATGTTTCCTTCGAAATTTGATCTTTCTTGTTTTATTTTACATTGACTAGGTAGATTAGGTAGTATAACACCCCTAGACACAAAAAATATTGAACAAAAACTCTTAAAATCAAGAAAATGCCCAAAACCCATTTCGGTCAATGTTTGCTTGGGTGTAGCCAATCGTGGAACTATTTTTGTAGCCATTTTGGGGCCATAACTATTATGTCAACCATAATCCCAGAATTGTCTGGTGTGGTTATGGTGAAGCGGGAAACCAGAGGGCTCAACAGTGCTTGCATCAATACGAAGTGCATAAGTAAGGCCTAAATGGGCATAGAGACTCTAAGGTCCAAATGGACACATGGCACTCAAGAGAACACCATGTGGCAGGCATTGGGCTAGGAGGGAGGATTCTAGAAGGAACTTAAAGAAAGACAAGTTCATGTGACCAAAAGGGGAATCCGTGGCAAGGTGGATCATTGAGAGCTCAGCCCTTCTTTTTGGTGTCATATCATTGGTATCAGAGCCGAATCGAATGGATTTCATAATCGGATGAGGGGCACTTTCAAGAGTTTTACATGCACAGTGACGACAGGGTATGGAAGATGTAGTTATGAAAAGCTTTGCATGGAAGGCATGTAGGTGTCGTCTTTGAAAGACTGAGACTATGATTGTGATCCTTCACGCAGCGACATAACTTGCCAACTTTTGGTAGTCTTCTACTATTCAAAGACAGCCAGGACTCACAGAGGCAGCGCGGGCAACTAGCAGCATGGCATTAATGACAATAGGACATTAATGAAAGACAAAGTCATTTGAGGTCCCGTTACCTGTATCACCTAAAGATTACCACTGTGCCCACCCGTAACCAAAGTCCTCCTTTTGACAAAGTCAGAGCACATACTACAACTATATCTATGCTAGAACGTGGGAATTCGAGAACCTTATTATTGCGCATACAATCCATGCTCTCGGGATGATAGAGACTCAAAGACAGTGCAAATATCTAGAGTCCATAGTTCTAACTCCAGTAGAATCGATGTGACAAGTTCAACAGATTATCAGTTGCTACAGTGGTGCAATGCTTGAATAAAGACATACAAAAATTTAGAGCTCCAGCATTTAAGGTCCAGCGTCAACTCCAGGCTCAGAGGCAGCAGGCTATTTGCATTTTGGAACTTGGAAGACCGTGTTGCAATACACGATTCTCTTGGGTGAAGGGCTACAAGAATAGAGAGTCCTACGTAGTAGCTTGATACATATTTTGACTCCTGAGGATCTATCTGCAGAGCTATAGACTCATAGACACCTTGCCACATCATGAAAGGTTTGAAAACCTTTATTTTAAAAAAAAAGTAGCCACATCATCCAAAGGTTAAGGAACCTTTGGAAAAAGCCACCTCATCAGAGCATCAATATCCCACCCTAAAGTCTTAAACCCCCCCTCTCTTTTCAAAGTCTTTTCACCCTCTTCTTCTTTCCAATCTCCTTAGCCTCGCTAAACTCAAAGAAGAAGATCGAGGAACAGGTCAAAAAGTTCAAAGCAAAGAGTATAAAGAAGAGTGGGATCAAGGAGAGAGATCAAGAATTAAAAGCGTGAGAGGACGCATCAACTTCAAAGACAAATCCAATGCCTCGAACAAATATCAGGGAAGTGGGCGCTACATTTTTTCTCTCTAACAGAAAGCATTTCGCTTTATAATTTTTGGAAAATATACATCTTTGAAATGACAACTCCAGAAAGGGATGATATGATTAGGGAAGCCTAGGAAAGGGCTAGAAAGGGAAAAGCAATAGTTGGAGAGGAAACACATGAGGAGGTACAAACAAAAACTCAAGAGGATAATCTGGAAATGGAGGATATTGATTACGGTGATTATGGAATTCTGTATACGAAATTCACTAAACTTGAAACTCGAATGCAAAATATAGAAACACGGCTAGGAGTTATCAATGAAATACTAAAAACCCTAGCTGAAGCTATAACTAAGATAGCTGATTCTCAATCAGTATCTATTACTAAAAAATCACCGATTCCTCCTAATCAAGTTGAGAGGTCTACCTCTCGACTTAGAGAAACCTCGAACATCCTTAAGGACTTAAAATTGCCAATTTTCAATGGGGAAGAAAAGGAGCATAATAAAGATGCAAATAATACATTCTTGCAAAAATGGCAAGACTTCCACCGACTCAGGAATACACCTCTTGAAAATCAAGTCATGGTAGTAAGTCTTTCCCTTGGAAATAAAGCCTATAAATGGTGGATGAGCCTCAGGGAGAGTGATAGAATTCCAAGGTATTGGACTGAGTTTGAACAAGCATTCCTCAAAGAGTTTTTAAAATGAATTAAAAAGAGCGTGGGAGGCTTGGGACAATTGCAATATGGGGCAAAACACTCTAGTCCAGTACATAGCAAACTATAGGGAGGCAGTCCTTAAGGTGAAGGGAATTGATGAATTCCAAAAGATAAAGGGTTTCGTGAGAGGTCTCAAAGACACTTATAAGGTTGAGGTGAAAAGAAATTCTCCTAAAACCTTCGAGGAAGCCATTAAGTATGCCCAAATATACGATGATATGACGGGGAAATGCAAACACATTTTGTTCCAAAGTTCAATAAATTTCCCAATTTGAAAAGGAAGGGGCCCTTTAAGAGGGAGGTTCCTCAGGCACCACCTAAGAAACCTTAAACACAAAATTATCTTCTCTTAAAGAAAGAGGATTATGAAAGGGCCAGGCAAGAAAATCTTTGCTTCAAATATTTGGGCAAAGACCATGCTGCTTGGAACTGCCCTAAAAATGAACTAGCGAGAGCTAAAGCCCCGAATAGACCTCCACAAAGACAAGTGCATGCAGTGCAAGTGTTGCTGCTTAATGGTACTGAAAAGTACACTGAGGTAGAGGTTGATCATGAGGATAGAACCCACATGTGCTGTCTATCATCAGCAATGTGGCAGCCCACCTTTGGTCCTCATGATTTAATGAGGATGCATGGAAAAATTAAGGGGCAAAAAGTAAGAGTTAAGAAATTAAAATTGCCTGAGAGTCCCAGTGCCCATAAATATCTGGTCTCTTTGCGAAGGGCAGTGATAAAAAAGTTTGGGACACCATGATACATGGTGTAGAGGTGGATATTCAAGGTTATTAGGACACCTTGGATTTCCAAATCATGCATTTTGACCGAATAGATGTAGTGCTTGGTCGAGAATCGCTATATAGTCTTGGGCATAGTTTACATAGGAGTTACCTTAATAACTCCATTATGTGTAAAAAAGAGGGTAGAGTCTTCTAGATTCAAGGAGAACATGATGTGTCTAACTCTCCTCTTATTTGTTCAATGGAATTGGAATGACTACTACACCAAGAAGAATGCGAGGTATATCTTTGTGAACTTACGTTTATAGGTAATTTTATGTCTTCTACATCGAAAAGAAGTAATGTTGTTTTTGATAATGCTAAAAAGTCTTTCAATGATTTAATGTTTGAATTTAAAGATGTTTTTCCATCTGATTTACCTGATGGTTTAACTCCTGAGAGAGAAGTAGAGTATAAAAAAGATTTAATTCTTGGATCTACCCCTGTTTGTAAACCCCCATATAGGCTTAGTCAAACAGAGGAATGTGAGGTCGAAAGACTGTTAATGGAATATCTTAGGAAGGGCCTAATCCAAACAAGTAGCTCACCTTGGTCTGCACCAATTTTATTGGTAAAGAAAAAGGATGGTACTATGAGTTTATGCATAGATTACTGAGCACTAAATAAAATCACCATAAAAAATAAGTATCCTATGCCTCACATTGATGAGCTCTTTGATCAATTGTAAGGGGCAATATACTTTACTAAAATTGATTTAAGATCAGGATATCGCCAAGTACGAATTAGGGAAGAGGATGTCCCTAGGACATCATTTTGTACTAGGTATGGGTATTATCAATTTAAAGTAATGCCATTTGGATTAACAAATGCTCCAACAACTTTCATGACACTTATGAATCGTGTCTTACGGCCAAATCTAGGGAAATTTGCTGTAGTATTTTTAGACAATATCTTTATTTATAGTAAAACCAAAAAAAATCATTTAGAACATGTGCGAAAAGTGTTCCAGCTGCTTAGAGATAATTCACTATTTGCTAAAGAATCCAAATGTGAATTCTTTGCAAAAGAAGTAAAATACTTGGGACATATAATATCCTAAGAAGGGGTTCGTATGGACCCTGACAAAGTAAGGGCCATATTGGAATGGCCACATCCTACAAATCTAGAAGAGTTACAGGTATTCTTGGGTTTGTCAAGAATCCATAGGAGATTGATCCAAGATTATGCTAGAATTGCTATTTCGATGACGGACCAGTTTAGGGGAAGGGAAGCACCTTCATATGGGATGAACCTCAAAAGAGAAGTTTTGAAAAATTAAAGGTAGCTTTAGTGGCAGCTCCTATCTTAAAAGTAGTGGATCCCAAAATGAACCATTCATGGTTGAGACAGATGACAGTGATTTTGCTGTTGGGGCGGTAGTTATACAAAAAGGTCGACTAGTGACTTTTGAAAGCAAAAAGTTAGATCGTGCCCAACAGAATTACTTGGCATATGAGAAGGAACTATATGCTATAGTCTATGCTTTAAAAAAGTGGAGGCACTACTTATATGGTGCAAAATTTGAAATCATCTTTGATCAGGAGAGCATTAAGTGGATTTGTAATCAGCTAGAGCTTAAAGGTAGAAAAGCTAGATGGGCTGAGTTAATGCAAGAGTTTGATATACAATTGACATATAGGAAAGGGAAGTTCAATATGGTAGTAGACTCTCTTGCCAAATGCTAATTGTTAATGAATTGAGTTTTACTCAATTTCAGAATGATTTCCTAGAGTCCTTAATGGGGAAATGTGAGTTTGATCCTAACTTCTCTAAAATATGAAAAACAATTAAAAATAGGGATCCAACTAATCAAGAGGCTTTCACTGAGGAGTCGCATGGAAATGGTGACACACCACAGGTTGGTGATAAAGGACTCAAGTGGAAAAAATATACTATTGAAGATGGCTACCTGCTCTACAAGGGTAGAGTAGTGTCCTGGATGATAATGACATTAGGCACCAAATCCTTTTTGAATGTCATGATAGTCCGAGTGCTAGACACCCGGGAATTCAGAAGACATATGTGCTTTTGAAAAGACAATTCTTTTGGCCTAGAATAGGTAAGGACGTCCAAGATTATGTATTGAAGTGCCAAAAATGTCAGGTCAATAAGGCTGAACGCCTTAAGGTAAGAAGTCTCCTACACCCATCGAAGATTCCATCTGGCAAATGGAAAAGCATCTCCATGGATTTCATTGTGGGCTTACCTAGGACATAGAGGGGGCACAACTCAGTGCGGGCAATTTGACCAAGATGGCTCATTTTATTCCTATCAACAGTGAAGATGTTAAAACTCTAGAATTAGCTAGGCTATTTGTGGAGTATATCTATAGAGTGTATGGGCTACCAACCGGTATTGTTAGTGAGTGAAATACCAAATTTAAAAGCCATTTTTGGAGGGTTGTGCTTAAGAGGCTAGAAACTTCATTGAATATGAGCACCACGGATCATCCACAAAGTGATGGTCAAAGTGAAAGGGTCAATCAGATCATTGAGGATATGCTTCGAGCATATGTAAGTAAACGGCAAACTGATTGGAAACAATATCTGCCCATATTAGAATTTGCATATAACAGTGCCAAACATTTAGGTACAGGTTTTAGTCCATTCATGATGATGTATGGATTTCAACCAAGAGCCCCAATGACAGTGGGACTCGAAAAAGAGAAGGTTCAAGCGGCCAAAGACTTTCTTGAGGATATGAATCAAATGCTTAAGTTAGCTAAAGATAGCATAAGAAGAGCTCAAGATAGCAGAGCATGAAGTTATGCAAACCCCCACCATAGAAAGTTGGAGTTTAAAGTAAATGAGAAAATCTACCTTAAGGTACATGAATATTCAGAATCTCTAAAGATAGGTAAATGTCTGAAGTTGTCTCCTAGGTATTGTGGACCATTCACAATACTTAAGAGGATTGGAGAACTTGCTTATAAATTAGCCTTACCTGAGGGATGTAGAGTACATCTAGTTTTTCATGTTAGTAGGCTAAAAAGAAAATTAGGAGATGATGATAATTGTTCACTCTGTGCCAACATGGACTTAGATAGAACAGAATGTGTGTGTAGAGTAGCGGCAAAGCTCCGATTGTGCTTGCATAAGGCTAGAAATAATCCCTCTTAGAAATCCAACTTACACGTTCTACATGCAAGTTCTACATACGACTTCTACATACAACTCATACATGCAACTCCTACATGTGAGTTGTACATGCGAGTTCTACATGCAAGTTCTACATACGAGTTGTACATGCGAGTTCTACATGCAAGTTCTACATACGACTTCTACATGCAACTCCTACATGCGACTTGTACTTGCATGTTCTACATGCAAGTTCTACATATGACTTCGACATACAACTCCTACATGCAAGTTGTACATGTAACTCCTACATGCAAGTTCTACATACGACTTGTACATGCGAGTTCTACATGCAACTCCTACATGCGAGTTCTACTTGCTAGTTGTACATGCAAGTTCTACATACAACTTCTACATGAAACTTCTATATGCAAGTTCTACATGTAGAGAGAGAATTTGTTACAATTCCTACGTGCAGTGAGAGAAGCTTTCCAACTTGTATAAATACCCCATAATGGAATGAAGCCCAGACTCTTTGGGGCATTGTGTTGAGTTCTACTTTGGTATTCCAAGCAATTGTCTCAAGTTTCGATGCTTCCTTGCACTCCACGTCCAAAAGCATGTCCTACCTCCCCTCTCCTCCAACCTTGCAACCCAATCCTCTCCCTCTCCTCCTCCCTCTTCCTCCTCCTCCTCCTCCTCTCTCCTCCTCCCTCCTCCTCCTCCTCCTCCTCCTCCTCCCTCCTCTCTCTTCTTTCCCCCATGCTCTTATACTTTCTTTCTCTCCCACTCCTATGCTCCCCCTAAGTCCTTTGTTCCTCAACCCTTAAACTCCATGATCTACGAGGGAGACGAGTTCTCCACCATGTACTCTACTCTAAACCTTGGAACCTCTTCTATACTTTGGAACCTCTCTCTAAACCTTGGAACTCCTTTGAACCCAGGAACCTCCTTCTAAACCTTGGAACTCCTTCTACCCTTGGAACCTCCTTCTAAACCTTGGAACTCTTTTTAACCCTGGAACTCCTTCTAAACCTTGGAACCTCCTTCTAACCCTTAAACTCCTCCTAAACCCTGCAACCCCTAATGAAGGTGAAAGTCTTCATTACCTCAATCATGATGATACACGTTCGTTCTACACATGCATGCACTTTGTTTGCTTACCACACTTAAGTCTACATCTCTCACCGGAACACGACTCGAGGTCTTAAGCTACACATATACTACAACCGACAACCCCGATATATATATAGGTGACAAAAAGCCTCGGAACCCTGCATATTGAGAAAGCCGTGCTCTTCCTACAAAAGCCGTAGGAAAGAGCTAACATTTGGTGCCGCTGCCGAGGAAGCCCCCCCCCAACAGTCCAAAAGAAAAAAAAAACTAACCAACAAACTAACCCTAGGTTAGACTAACCCCGATTAGGTTAGTCGCACCTAGGTTAGGTTAGATTACCTTAGTTAGTTTAGTTAACCTAGGTTAGGTTAGGTTAGGTTAGGTTAGCTGGTTTCATTAACCTTGGCTAGGTTAGGTTAGTTTAACCTCGGTTAGTTACTGACAGTCAGGTTAGTTTAACTAACCTTTAGTCAATAACTAACTATAGTTAGTCAAATTAGTTAGGTTAATCTCCCAGTTATAGTAACTAGAAGGATCTAAGTTAGTTAACCTAACTAGAGTCACTTGGTTCCAACCCGTGAGTTGGACTTAATGCCCCTTCACACCAAACCTTAAGACCAAGGCCCCCCCCCCCAAAAAAAAAGCAACTTTTACCCCTTCTTTAACCCCTCCTAACTCATCCGTTTGGGACCCAAACTGAACCCCGTTTGAACCCAAATTTCACACACAAAAACACCACGCTATGAGATATTTTTACAACCCATTGCACACCATTTTGGCATCCCTAGAACTCGCTCATTCGTGCCCTCATGTAGGCCTCGTTTTGCACAAATTCATTCATATCTTCACTCCGTGACCTTCGATTAACGATCCATCTACATCGGCACATTTCCCTACACACGTAGGACAATCTTAGGCACATTATTAACATGATGGTCCCTACACAAACTAACACCACTCTAACCCTCCCAACAAAACTACATCCACACCCGCACTGGTGGCAGAGACACCCTTTGCAAATCTCGCCCAATCTACATGCAGCTACATTTTGGCCAACACCTTCGACTCCAACACTCACCAAATCTGCATTCAACTCTGCTGCAACCATCACCCCTACCAATCCTCTACTTCGAATCCCCCCTAATATTCAATCACTCCATTTAACTTTTCCACGCCCCAACATGGCTGGACGCCATCGCGACAATGATGGGGATATCGACCTCGATGTAGAGGCTGACAATTTCTTTAATCACAAAAATAATAACAATCAAGGTAGACGCCCCTTGGGAAAACTGGAACTTCCCAAATATAATAGTAGGGGAGATCCAGCCCGCTTCCTCCAACATTTTGATGTCGCATGCTGAGCAAGTGGAGATCAATCCCATGAAACCAAGGTGGCTTGGTTTCCCATGGCCTTAATTGATGAAGCGTATAAATAGTACCTAGACCTTCTCGTGGAATAGCACGCCACATGGAACCTGATTCAAATAGAATTTAAACAACACTTTCAAACAGAGAGGCTACAAGATGATCCCGCTCTCCAACTCAGCAAGATCGAATAAGGTCGACGAGAAGATGTACGCACGTACCTAGGTAAGATGACAAATTAATCGCCAAATGTGACCCACACCCAGATGCAAAGTACCTCACGACATGGTTCATTGCATGACTAAGAAAGAAAATCCGAAAGGATATGAAAAAGATAAGCACCTATGAAATGTTTAGTGCTGCTCATGCGGTAGCCATTGACATCGAGGATGGCATGACCGACTCAGACACTAGCAGTGATGATGGCAGATCTAGTATGCAAGATAAGCACTCAAAAAAGGGCAATTCAAAGTCCACTACCAAAACATCCAATGACTATCGCCTAGAGGCCATGACCATGAAGCTGAAAGAAGACATGATACAAGGCATGGAACAAAAACTTCACTTGTCTAAGCTGCCAACTCAGACATAGCCATGGCGAGAAAATGTTTGGTGTCCACACTACCTGGCCAATCATACAGCAAATGAGTGCCCGGTCCTAAGAGCTAGGATCACTACATAAGCAAATCCACCACGAAGGTTGTGGTGCCATATATGTGTCATTGGCAGCCATGATGAGAACAGTTGCATCTTCAACATGCACAACAACCCGCCTCGACCTCAACAATACCAAGCAGCACCCATACCAGTATACAGGCAAACCACACTTGCACAAGTGCCCCTAGCTTCGAGGCTAAATCTTGTTCCCATTCGGATACAAGTCCCACAACTAGTCAGGAATCCGAATCCACGACCATATCCAAGAGCACCAAATCCAACTCCTCAAGCAGTTCCGATACATCAATTACAAGCCGAGGAAGTAGACTCGCCATTTGAGTATATGAAGCAAAGTACCCAGTGTACTATGTAGAAGGTGCAAAGGGTCTAATACCAATTTATGGAAATCAAGTACGTCCCAACACATATCGTGCACCAATCAAGTGCTATGGTTGTGGAGAAAATCATCGGATCCCAAAGTGCCCTCATCATGGTAGCCCAGCTACTTTCCAACCACTCTGCAGAGATTGTGGCATAGGACATGCCTGTATGGATTGTCCAATGAAAAATAAAGTCCTAGAAGAAACAGAGGTTAAGCCTAACATCCTAATCAGCATCATTGGGGTGGACCATCAAAGTTTGGATCCGGCAAGTGTAAAATCACAACCTATAAATGTAATTACACGCCAACAAAAAGAGGCCACCAAGTACCCTAACATTCCCATCCAACCAAAGCAACTTTTGAAAAAGAAAGCACAAGCCCCACAAATACTTAGGAATCCAAATCCACGACCATATCCAAGAGCACCAAATCCAGTCCTCAAGCAGTTCCAATACATCAATTACAAGCCAAGGAAGTAGACTCGCCATTTGAGTATGAAGTAGAGTACCCAGTGTACTATGTAGAAGGTGCATAGGGTATAACACCTATTTATGCAAATCAAGTACATCTCAACACATATCATGCACCATTCAAGTGCTACGGTTGTGGAGAAAATCACCGGATTGCAGAGTGCCCTCATCGTGGTAGCCCAGCTACGTTCCAACCACTCTGCAAAGATTCTGGCATAGGACATGCATGTATGGATTGTCCCATGAAAATAAGGACCCAAAACAAACAAAAATTAAGCCTAACATCCCCATCAGCATCATTGGGGTGGACCATCAAAGTCTGGGTCCGGCAAGTGTAAAATCACAACCTATAAATGTAATTACATGCCAACAAAAAGAGGCCACCAAGGACCCTAACATTCCAATCCAAGCCAAGCAACTTCTGAAAAAGAAAGCACAAGTGCCTCCACCTCCGCCAAGCAATGAGCAACCGAGCTCATCCACATCAACTCTCGAGCCTCAAATAAAAGAAGCTCCATACCCAAATGCAGAGGTGGAGAAGGCTCATTTTCAAGCACTTCAACAATGGGTACAAAATGAACAAGCTCAATTTGAGGCTGAGAAACAAGCTCAAGACCTAATCCATGACTTAGCCCCACAAAGTATTGATACTGTACTCGAGCCTCTATTCCAACAATAGACTCCACAACATAATGTACTGCCATGTCAACTTGAAGGAGCCGCACTCCCTAGCATCGTGAGTTGCCTTGTGTCAATTCCCATCGAAATCCTCCTACGAAATTGTCCCAATCTCTGGGAGAATTTCAAAGGATGGATTGAACTTGCAAATCCCCCTCCACCTATGAATGACATTTAAAATATCCTTGTGCGGATGGGTGAGAGAGATGACATACACAACATTACTGTGCCTTTGATCCACAAGGCATATAATGAAGTCCAAGCCATAATGGATGGTGGAGCAAGTGTAAATGTCCTATCCAGGGAGCTCTACGAAGAATGGGGTCTCCCACCAATGCAAAAGGCTAATTTCAACATACACCTTGCCGATGATTCTCGGGCTAAACCCTTGCAAATAGTGAATCGTGTGTCCACAAAGATCGTAGGATTCTACTTTTCTCTTCAATTCACAATCTTGGATCTCCTCAAAAAATCCTATCAAATCTTACTGGGACGTCCTTGGTTATAAGAAGCATCAGTCCTCCATGACTAGGGAACTGATAGACTGACAATCCAGAATCGCGACAGCGTAGTCAAGGTGAATGTGGGGATAGGAGCTATTAAACCAATTGTGCCTAGAGTGTTGGATGACACATCTTCAACAACAATCTCAAGCAAATCATCTCCCTTACAATAGCATGCCATTGTAGGTGACTCACAAAGCAATGTCAATAACTGGATACAAACATTGGCAACCATCAACAACTACCATTCATTAGACCCCATCTTCTCACAGATAGATGCTAAGGCGCTACAGGTAGATCCTCCACTCCCACATGAAGAACCAATCGATCTAGAGATGCCATTCTTTATGGCTAACCTCGAGTGGGATAATGAACCTGAAGAAGATGCCCATACCAATGATGACTCAGATTTTCCTTGGGACCTTGAAATAGAGGCTGAGAATGCTGAAATTAAAGGTCAAATCTCTGATAATGATTAAGCCATTTTGCATGTCCTAATGGCAATCAAGCTCCCAAAAGTTGAACCTCCAAAGTTGAATAATAGCAAAAGATCCCGCAAGAAAGCTAAAGAAGGAAATCGCAGAAAAGCCAAGCCCGAGCACTTCAATGAATTCGAACGAGTCCAAACAAGGATCGTCAAATTATACCTTGCAAAGTCAACTCCCTCAAAATTAGAACCACCACCTCTTGAATGGTCCCCTGAGAGACTGGAAGGAGCATGCGCAACAAATGAACCCTTACTTGGAAACACCTTACCAGTAGAAAAGTTACCCCATAGTTCCCAACGTAAGAAGTTTTGGAAATATAAGCCACATGTGCTGATGAAGCTTGATTAAGAGACTTCAGAAAAAGAAGGTCAAGAAGAGCCTAACAAATTAATAAATGCAACTATGCCACCCAGTAGACATGACACATGTCTGGCTAGTTCAACACCATCAGAGGCCGATCTTTGAGAAGTGCAAGAATACTTCAAGAATTATACAAGTGGCAGTGCACCAATAGCAATGCCAAGACCACTAAGGGAATCTGAAGTCCAAGAAACCAATAGCATTGGAGAAACTCCAATCTATGAGGGACCGGCAAAAACATGCACAATAAACCTCCCCTTGAAGGGAGGAAGAAAAACTAGTTTTCATTAGGAAACAGCTTCGACAAGAAGATGAAACCAAATTCAAAGCACTCCTAATGGAATACCGTGATTGCCTAGCATGGTCATACAAAGAGATGAAAGGAATTTCACCAGAAGTGGCAGTACACAAGATACCTATAAGGGAAGGTGCTCACCCTAAGGTATGTGGACCTTATCGCACAAATCCTAAATATGGCACCATGGTTTATGATGAGCTAGAAAAACTCCTAGATGCTGATTTCATCTACAAGATAGAGCACACTTATTGGGTTTCACCCATTGTCATTGTGCCTAAACACAACAAGAAGCTCAGAATATGCATAAACTTAAAAAATGTGAATGCCACCACAATTACGGATCACTATGGCCTACCCTGAACAGAAACAGTGTTGGAAAAGGTGGCAAGTTCAGAAATATATAGCTTCTTGGATGGCTTTAGTGGCTATAACCAAGTGCAAATCACTCCTAAAGACCAATCAAAAACAGCATTTGCTACAGAATGGGGTATTTTTGCATATAGAGTCATGCCATTCGGCCTTTGTAATGCCCTGGCCACATTCCAGCGAGTCATGTTCATAGCTTTCAAGTCATTTCTAAATAAGTTTTTATAGGTGTTCTTGGATGATTTGTGCATCCAAACAAGACCACTTTAAATGTCTTGAAGAAGTACTCATCAAATGCACGGAGTATGGCATCTCCCTAAATCCAACAAAATGCTAGTTCATGGTCACCCACAGAGTTGTTTTGGGACACATTGTCTCTCAACATGGGATTGCAACTGACATGGACAAAATCAAAATCATCATGGAATTGCCTCCTCCTACAAATTCCAAAGGTGTACAAGTCTTTATGGGATATGCCGGCTATTATAGAAGATTTATATTGCAGTATGCCATGATAGCTAGACCACTTTACAAATTATTAGTGGAATTCTTATGGACCAAAGAGTGCAACCAAGCTCACCTAATCACAACACCCATCCTTATATCTCCCAATTGGGATATCGATTTTCATGTTCATACTGATGGATCCAAGTATGCAATTGGGAGTGTACCTGGTGAACATAAGAAAGACTACCCATTCTACTTTGCCAGTCAACAACTCAATGATGTAGAGATCAACTATAACACCACAAAAAGAGAAGCCCTAGCAATGGTGTATAGTGTAAAGAAATTTTGGCACTATCTAATGGCAAATGATTTTGTCTTCTACACTGACCATCAAGCATTGCTTTATCTTGTGAACCGTCTGTGTACAACAGGAAGAATAACCAGACGGCTCCTCTTGCTTCAAGAATTCAACTTCAAAATAGTGGTCTGCAAAGGTGCCCAACACTACATTCCCGATCACATGCCGAGTCAAGTCGAGAGAAGAAGCCACTGGAGTCGAAGATGACTTACCAGATGCCACATTATTTCAAATAGATGTTGTTCCAGAGTGGTGTGGAGATATCATTGGGTACTTGATGGCAGGAAGACCACCCCATGAAATGAAAGCAGTAGATGCCAAAAAATTGATTCTAAAGGTTGCACCCTATCAACTCATTACAGGACAACTATACAAGATGGGCAAGGACCAGATATTAAGAAGATGTGTAATGCCTCATGAGATCATGTCAATCCTGAGAGGCAGTTTCCTTCTCATAAGTGGCACACAGTTTCTTCCACAAATCTTCCGTAGTCTGCTCATTTACTACTGTGAAATAAACTAACTCTACAAGATGAAGTCTAATAGCAGACTTTGCTAATGCATCCAACTCATTCCAATCATCCTTAGACATATTTGCAGGCTTAGCTTCAATACCTGCCAAGGGTTTAATCTGCTTCTTTTGAATAAGCACATCCCTTATTTGTTCTTTCCACAAAGAAAAGTTTGTCCCATCAACTTTTTAATGCTGAAAAACTCCTTTTCAGACATGGAAGAGGATGCCATGATGCAAATGAAGCAAAATCCCAAATGCTAGTGCCTGTAAGAGAGAATCACACCAAATACCAGGTGCACCCAAATGTGTATGCCACAATAGACTGAAATATCATCAAAACTCAAAGCTCAAAGCATCAAAAGGTGTAGCTAACTCATGTGCATGTACTATGCATCCATATGAGCAAATCTGGCCCAAAAGAAAATGCCAACTGCAATGGCAATCCAAAATGCCAAGAAGTGCCAAATGGCTCAAGCATAAACACCATCCATGGGCATATGCATCAATAATATCTCATCCAAGAGAGCATAACACTATCAGTGCATCACCTACAATGTGTCAAAGCTATCCCTCAGCATAATATAGCATCCATGTGCAAAGTGTCCATAAAAATAGCATCCCACAAGGTAATCTGGGCTTATTAATGCATCCAATAAGGATCACAATGCATCCAAATGACCTATAAATCATCCACTACAACTCAACACACACCATGAATGAGCGCACATGGCTCAAACTGCAACAGAGTAATCTGCATAAGGTATGATCAAGAAATCATGGTCGCACGGAAAAGACCGCTACTGAAAATAGAACCTGAGATGCCTCAAAACATGGGTGCCATTGCATAATCGAACTCAGCAAGAAAATCTGCAAATATCTCTCTTCTGCCAAAACTCCAAAATCCTAACCGATGAGTGAGAAATGGGAGTCAACACTTATCCACTGCCATGTGGCATAAATCTAAGATTTCAAAACCTTAGAATGAAAAATGCATAACAGAGAGACGAAATCAAATACACAGAGATCTATAACTCTGAAAATACTCCATCGAATTGCACAAGAACTAACAAGTAGGGGTTTTTGGGCGTTTGAAACACAATGGGACAGACGGTTTTGGAAACCATGGTCTCAATCACTAGGTCCAACACATGGACTAAAAAACGTTTTTGGAAATGGAATTGTTTGTAAACTCCACCAAAGTGCGAATGATGAGCAACATAGAAGTTTTAGGACCTCCTAAGTCCATCGAAACTGAATGATTTGCAAATGGTTGCTCCAAACTTGAGTTCCAACACCCGGGTAGAAAAATGCAGAAACTAACACAGTGAGTCAGAAATCCAATGAAATGATCCTAGATTCAAGAATGAAGGTGTTTCTAAGCTCTTGACGTGAAGTGGACACCAAAAGCAAGCAATAGTTGCCTCTACAAGTCAATACGGAGTCTCTGTCATCAAACGGAATAGGGAAAGCCTCAAAAAACAACTTTTTCTTTGAAACACTTAACAAGCTCTCAAAACCACTTTGCAAAACCAAAGTGACTTTTCCAAAGGTTTCTCCAAGGTCTCTACACACTCGGATGCAAGTAAAGTCACCCACAAAGCTTCCCACAGAGCTTCTCCTTCCTCCCACAGAGTTGTTGAGCTTCTAGGCATTCACGCACGCTCAACTAGATCACCCGGGCTCTAATACCACTTGAGAGTGCTCTCAACGGAAGCAAGAATAGAAGAGGGAGAGAGAGAAACAGAGAGCCACACAAGTTTTGGTGGGTGCAGAACACCCTAATCTTCTTTTTCATTCATTTATATATGTGTTTGAGTATTGTACATAACCGGGGTAAAGGCACAGTGACCTTTAACCCCCACATGGACAGGCCGAATCCACCAACAAAATAATATGCATTATCCTCACCAAGGTAGTAGAACCACAGCATTCTGATTGGGCAGAGAAACAAAATGCAGCCTTATGGGCATATAAAACCACATTCAAGGTCAGTACAGGGAACACACCTTTTCAATTGGTGTACGGCCTTGAAGCTATGGTCCCACTCGAATTTGTAATACCAAGTCTATGCATAGCAATACAGGAACGCATGGGAGACCATAAATCCTTGCAAGAAAGACTCTATCAGTTGGAGAAGCATATAGAGATAAGAGTAGTCGCCTACCATGCCATGACAATAGAAAAACGTAGAAGAAAGGCATGGTTTGACAAAAATCTAAAAGCTATAGACATTAAGGAAGGCGACAGTCTTGTTATACAATACACAAGGGGAAACTGAAGTATCTAGGTCAAGGACCCTACTGAGTATGAAAGATGAATCCCATTGGAGTTGTGCTGCTAGAAACATTGGATGGAGTCCAATTCAACACAACAATAAACAAGAGCCGTTTGCTACTACATCAACACGCAAGCCATCCCTAACAAAAATGAAGATTTGGGAAACCAAGTCTTCCTTAGTTAGGACTAGATTGTATCATAAGCACTCACTAGCATATGCATGTTTTTGTACATATAGTTTGCACTAAATTGTTACACGCACACTCACTGGCATATGCACATATTAGGAATGATTGAGTCTTAGTTTCCCTATTAAATCCCACAAATAAGCATATAGTTAGACACATCGCATGCACTCACATGATTTTGCATAGGCACATAATAGATTGCATCAATAATAGTATCACACACTTTCATTTCATACTCTCAAAGCATGCAATGAATTCACAAGCAAGACAAGAAGCTATGCCAAAAATCAAGATGAATTGGCAAAAGAGTTTGTAGCCTTAGCAATGAGACCCCCGCCAAACATCACAGCCGTCTCCTATATGCAAAAATATCAAACTTGCATACAAACTTATCTACAAGCTCAATGATATGGGTGCAATCGCATATGCAAGATAGCAAGAAATGCCAATCTCAACAACGAGACCCCTGCCAAACCTCTTCCCAAGAAGATTCGATGTCAGAGTCTGTAGCCTCAGCAACAAGATCCCCTCTGAAATTCACAACTGTCTATCCTTCCTCAAGAGGAGATAAGCTAGCTGACTATAGGTCATAAACTATATGGTGTAAAAATCATTACAGCAGGAATGACTCGCATGCCACAAGCTCAATAGCCACTGGGTTATGCACATGGCACCCCAACTCCAAAATCAAAATAAGCCATAACCCGAGGACGGGTGATAAAATGGATCCGGGAGTATGTTGTCTCTGTCCCGACATGGACTTAGGTAGAACAGAATGTGTGTGTAGAGTAGCAGCAAAGCTCCGCTTGTACTTGCATAAGGCTAGAAATAATCCCTCTTAGAAATCCAACTTCCATGTTCTACATGCAAGTTCTACATGCAACTCCTACATGCAAGTTCTACATGTGAGTTCTACATGCAAGTTCTACATATGACTTCTACATACAACTCCTACATGCAACTCCTACATGCGAGTTGTACATGCGAGTTCTACATGCAAGTTCTACATACGACTTTTACATACAACTCCTACATGCAACTCCTACATGCAAGTTGTACATGCAAGTTCTACATGCAAGTTCTACATGCGAGTTGTACATGCGAGTTCTACATGCAAGTTCTACATACAACTTGTACATGTAAGTTCTACATGCAAGTTCTACATATGACTTCTACATACAACTCCTACATGTAACTCCTATATGCGAGTTCTACATGCAAGTTCTACATACAACTTCTACATGCAACTTCTATATGCAAGTTCTACATGTAGAGAGAGAATGTGTTACAATTCCTACATGCAGAGAGACAAGCTCTCCAACTTGTATAAATACCCCATAATGGAATGAAGCCCACACTCTTTGGGGCATTGTGTTGAGTTCTACTTTGGTATTCCAAGCAATTGTCTCAAGTGTCCATGCTTCCTTGCACTCCACGTCCAAAAGCATGTCCTAACCTTGCAACCCCTCCTCCCCTCTCCTCTAACCTTGCAACCCCTCCTCCCCTCTCCTCTAACCTTGCAACCCCTCCTCCCCTCTCCTTTAACCTTGCAACCCATCCTCTCCCTCTCCTCCTCCATCTGCCTCCTCCTCCTTCCTCTTCCTCCTCCTCCCTTCTCCTCCTCCCTCCTCTTCCCTTCTCCTCCTCCTCCTCCTCCTCCTCCCTCCTCTCTCCTCTTTCCCCCATGCTCTTACACCTTCTTTCTCTCCCACTCCTATGCTCCCCCTAAACCCTTAGTTCCTCAACCCTTAAACTCCATGATCTACAAGGGAGACGAGTTCTCCACCATGTACTCTACTCTAAACCTTGGAACCTCTTCTAAACTCTACAACCTCTTTGTAAACCTTAGAACTCCTTCTAACCCTGGAACCTCCTTCTAAACCTTGGAACTCCTTCTACCCCTAGAACCTCCTTCTAAACCTTGGAACTCCTTCTAGCCCTGGAACCTCCTTCTAACCCTTAAACTCCTCCTAAACCCTACAACCCCTAATGAAGTTGAAAGCCTTCATTACCTCAACCATGATAATACACATTCCTTTTACACATGCTTGCACTATGTTTGCTTACAACACTTAAGCCTACGTCTCTCAACGGAACACGACTCGAGGTCCTAAGCTACATGTATACTACAAACGACAACCCTAATATATCTATAGGTGACACAAAGCCTCGGAACCATGCATACTGAGGATACCCTGCTCTTCCTACGGAAGCAATAGGAAAGAGCCAACATAGTCATTCAACCACTCAAATTGATCATAAACCCCATTTGAGCACATCTATGGGGGTATATTTTGGAAAATCTTACTTATACAGAATTAGATATTACATGTATTTTATGAGAGTGATATATAAGGCCAAGTTAATACTTATTTGTAGCAATTTAAACTTTTTTAGAAACATATCCATAAATATCTTGTTATTTATGCTATAAAAACAACTCTTGTCACATCGATATCTAAGTGTATTTTGCCAGAGAAATATGGTTTGAAGAGCTTGTCCCAACCCTATTCTACTAGTAGAATACCCTAGGAGAGCCTCGCAAAAGGGGTCATAACTTTTGCTCCTTAGCTCAGATTGAGGAGCTATAAAAAGGAAAAATGTTCAAAATTTCATGACTATGCAATGGCAGCTTAAAACTATAATTCTTATAGTTTAAAAGAGTTTAATTAAAAATTTTAAGATGTATATGAGAGTTACAACTTCTTCCTAATTCATATTATGGTAAGAAGAAGTTGAATAGGGACCACATTTCCTTAAAAGTACTTAGGTTTGGAGAATTGGTAATATTTTGAAAATCCGTCCACTTGCCTTCCCATATTTGATAATGTATTAGACATTAATTTATGATCGATTATAATGGCCTCAAGTATGAGGTTTCCAATATCTTTTTCCTACTCATCCAAGGAATATGGTATGCATTGTTATATGAGAGCTTTAAATATGGGATTGCTAAAGATTAGGGAAACTCTTTTAAATTGATTGAATTACCATAATCCTCAAAAGAGAGTATGGTAGGGAGGTACTTACTGACCTTTCAAGCATGTTGGTGTCAAAAATTATCACCCGGACTTTTCTGCTCTTAGGTTTTTGCTCAAAAACTATGCACATCCGAGTGACTGCAAGTCCCAGATTATAAGGTCAATAAAAACATACTTGTGTGCATGTGTGCGTGTGTGTGTGTGTGTGTGTGTGTGTGTGTGTGTAAACCTATAAATAACCTAGTACATAATTGGCATCGCTAGCCTAAAGTAAAAGAAGTACAAAAGATTTTGAAACCGCTCACCTACAGTCACTCGCCCAAACTGCAATCGCTCACCTAAATTTTTCACTCGTTTTTATCATACCTCTCACACCTCTTAAGATTATACTATGATGTATATACATAATTGACATCTCTAGCCTAAAGTAAGAGAAGTACAAAAAATTTTGAAACCGCTCACCTACAATCACTCGCCCAAACTGCAACCGCTCACCTAAATTTTTCACTCCTTTTTATCATACCTCTCACACCTCTTAAGATTATACTATGATGTATAGAAGGTACCTATATTGTAAATGAGCAAGATCCTCAACCTCCCATCCTACCTTATGCATCAATTGAATTGATGCATTTAATCTACCCAAAAAAGGGAACTGGACATTTCATGAAAATGATAGATAACATACCTTGTCATCCCACCTTGCCACAAAGAAATCCCTAAACTCCTGATGGAAAAAAAGACACATACAGAGAAGACAACCCTTTGAACATGGGGCTTTAACTCTATTCCTCTCATAAGAGAATAACATATAATACAATAGATCTCGAAAGGCGATGCAAGATATTGTAGAAGAAATGCACAAAGAGACTTGCATGACCAAAGCTCCATATAGAATGACCCATCCATCCATCACAATTTCCTCCTGAGAGATGAACACCACCCTTTACGAAAGAATTGTGCCAAAACCAACAGCCACCAAAAAAACTAGCAAGGAAACCAAACACACTAAGAGAGGATCCCTACGACCAAAGGGACATGTCTCTACTCACACAAATTTATAGAAGCAAGCTGTGCAAAAATTTGCATGATGGCAATTTGAGAAGTGATTCTTGAGTTTTGTTGAGGCAAGAGGTTTTGTATGGAGAAGCAAAGGGAGTGGAGAGTGTGTTGCGAGACAATTTAAAAACCAAAGAAAGTCTACGTGGTGAATGATGATGGAAATGGTGATGAGAAGCAAACCAAGGAAAGCGATTTCGAGGGGATGAGGCATGGAGATTGATAAAGAGGAGAGACTAGAAGAAGCCTAATTTGGATAAAAGTAGCCTTCTTTGGACACTCAATCAATTTAAAGAGAAAAATAATTATCATCTTTTGATTACTCCTAGTGCTAAATACAATTACACATGAATTATAGTTGTCCTAAAGAGTTGCAAACATCCAAAGATGCAATGAGAGACATAATTTTTGAGCAATTTAGCTGTTCTTTTATTCCTAGATAGTTAAGCATTTTGGGTTCGAATCTGTACCACTGGTATTGCCTACAAGAAGTGGCTTGCATGATAGGACACTCATTTTGAGGTTGCTACCCAAATTGAATCCATTTTTATGGTGGTTGATTACCTTCAAAAACTTGCAAGTGCATGTGCCTTCAAAAATCCAAGATGGCTACAGGTGGAGGAGGGGTGCATCAAAAGCCACGATGATGCCCTCCAAGCTCTAGACGAAAGTAAGGAAATTTAAAGCTAGGCTACTTTGAGACAAGTAGTATGCTATGGGAGATATTGAATCACTCTATCAATTGTTGAGGCTTGTGTAGCAATTTTGCATTGCTCTACTTCCCACGACATCCTCTTCCCCCTTCAATTCATAGCAACAATAGTCTTTTTACTTTTTCTCTGTAAATCAAATAACAAATCATTCTACTTCCCTCTTTGACCTTCGATTCACAACGTCAATACTCTTTTTCCTTCTCCTACTGTGAATTGAATAAGGTCCAAAAAAGCATCTTTCTTGATGCTATAACTTGCCCCTAATGGGGTAATGCTAACAAAATAGTGATCTTAACCCAAAGACTTGAAAGTAGAGCACATTTTTAAGGAGACCAATTGAAGTTACTAATATATCTGGAGCAAAATGTCACAAAAAATCCCTTCCCCAATCCACTTATATAAAAAGGTGTTCTTTCCAAGAATAAGTCCATTCCTAGTGACCCAAACTGATTTGAGCCCGAATGATTTGCCAAATTGGTGTATCTTCAAGGAGATACTTTTTAAAGTGGTTAGAGATCCAAAAGACATGGAACATACCAGAATTATAGATAGTGGCTTGGGTCCATCTCTAAACAGAACATGTCACTCGGCGCAACCATAATAATTGGTGTGTCATTTTGATTTCACTTTTACAAAACATAGTGTGTGGGTTGATCTTGAGAAACTTTAAGAGTATATCCCTTATTGGATAAACTAACAAAAACTTTCCAAAGGAAACACTTGTGCTTTGAGTATATTGGAGGAGTCCATAATGAGCACTCTATTATGACTCATAATTCATAGATTCATATTGGTCATTATTTTTATTATGAACCCAATGCTATATATACTCTTCTCTATTGTGTAGCCCATAATCAAATACTTACTTATCTAGTTGCATTACTTGTGATAATCTTGCATCTTGTTGCATTTTTTTATTGATTGAATTGAATGTCCTATAGTTTCATTTTGTCGTAGAGCACATAATCACAATTTGGAATGTAATATCAAATTTATCATTTTAACATTTTTTAAAGAGTGGTTCAAAACAAGTAGGGAAATTTTAGATATAAGATGCAACACTAGGTCCATCGGACCTGATCCTTCCTCCCTATAAATATCAAGGGTAGTGCTTTTATTACCATGATGGACAAAGATTAGGACATATGAAAACTGAAAAGCCCAACTTGAAGAAGGCATGGCTTGCATGAGCTTGTGACTTCTCTCTTCAATAACATGGAGTAATCATCACTATGACCTTTAAGATATAATGAGTTGGACTACGATCACATGAATGTTAATGTTATTGCCCTTTGATTTTGCATGTGTCAAGGTCATCTCTTTTGATTCCTTAGAGCTCACTCAACAACAAGAGCACGCATTAAAAAAGAGAGGGCTAGCTAAGTATAATCATAAGTTTATAGGATTTAAGTTTGAATGTGTTGTTAAACTAGAACTTTATATATTCAATTGATGAATAGGAATCTCTTCCCCTTTCTAAAAACCCAAAACAATAGAATTTCATAATTTTAGAAATTGAGAATTTTTTTAAATGTAAAACAAATAACTCAATCCATAGAGAGGTAGCATAATTTCTCTCTATTTATTTATAATATGAGAGAGCTTTGCCCTCTCTCATCAGCTTTTATTCTTAGCTCATTTTATGCTCTATTTTCTATTTAGCTTTCTATTCTACTTTACTTAGTTCAAATCTTAAATGTTTACTTATTTTGGTTTTCTAATATGGTCCTTTTGTTGATAGTGATTGTGTTTGAAAGAATACTTATAGAGCAATAGAAACTCTTTTTTAGTGAATGATTTCAATTCTTGACAAGTGGAAAGCCTAGCTTCATAACAACATAGGAGGGCACTTTGGGAGGTAGGGATATGTAATTGCTATTTGTGATTCATTTTTTAATGGATCAAAAAGGAAAGGGTGGGCACTAGTGTGGATAGGCAATGTAGGGATAAAAGCACACAAGGACAACATATGTCAGAGGATGAAAAATGGAAAAATAAGAATGAATAATGAGAAATGAAGGATGTATTTTTGTTCTTATTAAATCAATATAGAAGAGAAAAGTGCAACCATACTCCTTTGAAACAACCTCCTCACAACTAGGCATCATTTGAGATCTCTCAATGATCCTCTACACCCCCATGAGACATGCCTATCACAATATGCAAGGGTAATTTTTTTGGGGGTTTAGAATGAGGCAATATAAATTAAGAGCAAAGGTAAAATAGTATAAGTGAGCATAGTTGTATCCTTGATAAAAATTCTAATTTGATGAACGGTTCCTTCTTCAAAAATAGTGATTTTATCATTAAGAAAGTTGGAGAAGAAAAGGGTGAAAGCATAAGAGACTTTAATACTTCGCTTTGAAGTGTCAACAAATGTAGATAGTAACAAGTTAGAGAGTAGGAGGTGATAGTGGGTATGCTTGGAAAATAATATCACACACTTATTGGATGCACTTCGAGATAGTATAGTAAGTGTAGTTAGAAGAAATATATCTTGGGGGCATAAAGAGAACAAAAATTTTCACAAATTTCTAAGAAAGGTGAGTCTAAGAGTTGTGGCAAGCATGTTGTTCTGGGACTAGTCCCAAAATAGCTGGGGGTGTTGCAACAAGCATGTTGGTATGGGACTAGTCCCTCCTCTACCTCTACCTCTACCTCCTTCTCCTCCTCCTCTTCATCCATCTCTTGGGAGGGTAAGTAGGGCTCATGCTACCTAGAAGTACATTTGTGCAAGATGAGAGGAGGTAGAGGTAATCAAGGAGGGGAAGAAGAAGTTTCCTATAACCCAACATGAATCGTCTCCTATCCTAAATAAATTTCTACAAGATGTCACCTTGTGTCATGAATTCAAACATGAATTCTTCTCTATTGTGGTGCACCACAACTTTATGCTGTACCAACCACCTCTAGCTCATAAACACAAGAATACTGCTCTACCCAAGCTATGGACTCTTTTGCAGGGCCATTCAATACATCACATTCATCCAAAATATCACAAAAAAGCACAAGAAACATGAAGGCCTTGCACAAAAAGTATGTCCAATGGAGGCCATAACCAGTAATCATCATGCATCTAAGAGATTCAATGCTAACAAGCATGGTCATCGATGCTAAGCATGTCCCATTGTGGATGTGCAGGTGGTGAAGAGTGTTCCCTCCCCAAAGAGAAGTTCTAAAAATACCAAATCTATTGCCCATGAGACAGATCTTCCCTTTCTAGAGTACTCCCCCCCCCCCTTCCCCCCTTGACCTAGCCATTGGCATGTGTAAATGAATGTCTGTATACATTGGGCTCCACAAAATCTCACCCATGATGACGTAATCCACTACAATGGCATAACACTTTTTCTCCCCAAAAAGGGGAGCATGAGCATATCTGGCCTATCAAAAACACAAAAATGCAAGGTTTTGTCAACACTATCTTACTCATCCACTACTACCAGGAGAATAAAAGGTCAAATTAAAGTTATGCAAAAACATCTAATTATGGGTCAAACGAGTTTTTATGTACTAACCTTGGCCAGATAGAGAATCTCCCAAAGCATGATCATCTAAAGAGGATGATCTCTCTTCTACAACATGCATGCTACCACCTAGAGGACCATTCCCTCAATTCATATATAGATTCATGCAAAACAAAACAATGTCATGCAAGCCAAAATATCATATTGTCAAACTTGTAGCAAGAGGGGTCACTCGTACTAGGAGGCACTGTGCTCTCTATAGACACCCTTGGTTCTTTATGGGACCTGACCGTGCTTTTGCCTTGGATTGCATATGCAAATCCTTCTCGTCGATCCACCACAAAAAGTTGTCCAGCTCCCACTTGCTAAGGCCATGCATAAAAGGTGGATACATGCATGTATCCTCCTTTCCCAACACCACCCATTGCCTAGCAAGCATAGGGATGGATGTCAAATGTCCCCTGTCCTTCAAAAACTTAAAGAACCTACAATTTTAAAATATAGCCCATAGAAGTTTTTAAGTTCCACAAAATAAGAACACCCAAAAACCATGCCTGTTTCTTGCTAGAGAGTAGAAATAACAAGTTCATTTACCTGAAGATTGCCTCTGGAAAGCCATCTAGAAAAGTCTAGCTTTCTTGAGGGCTAACATCTCATCATTCCATTCATTCCTCTCTGCCCTGCTCTCAAGAGGGAACAAGTACTTCCTAGCCTCTATCTTGACCTCCTTAAAGTAATAGTACAATGTACAATCAACTAGTACAACAACTCCTCCAGGTACATCCATTAAATCTTAAAGGAGTTGCTAGGCTCTTTGGCACACTTTGTCCAGTAGGACCTCCCTTCTTAGCCAACTAAGTTGAAAGATAGAAATTCCAAATGAACACATGAAGAAAACATTTGCGACATGCATTTGGAAATTTCTAAAACAACCACGAGTACTTAGTGCTTATAGACATGATCACCCAAATGTACTTACTATCTATAGACATTTCAACATGCATTTTTGAAATTTCTAAAACAACCAAAGTACTTGCTACCTTTAGATATGATCACCCTGGACAAGGCCAAATAATGTCTTGGTTGCCTTGTTTGCCTCTAGCAAGGACATCAATAGAAGCCTGGTTTGAATGGGGGCCTCATGAATGGCAACTTCAAATTCTGTAGTGGCATGAAGCTCTCAGCACCCCATTTCAATGCTAGCACTTTGGCCATCTGCTCATCTCCCAATCGAGGATTGATGATGTTAAGTATCTATTGAAAAAGAGCAACGCATTCACAAATATAGAGAGAGTAACTATATTTCAAGCTAATGGCAATAATCAAACTAATGCAAATACTCAATGGTAAGTTATTCTAGTTTTTTCACAAAAAAGCTTCCATCAAGATGAAGACCAAAGCCAATGCTCAACATAAGTTGTCAAGAAAAAAGTCCATGTACATACCTTCCCAATCTTGTCCCCATATCTAGCTGCTGGCTCCCCAAGTTCCTTCTCCTCTATTTTTTTTAGTTCTACATCAAACAAGGTGAGCTTTGAATTGTCAATCTTCTTACCAAGTTCTTGAGCAATTTGAACCTATTAAACAAGAATAAATCTTTCTCATATGTCAAGCTTTATGATAAAGGCTAACTTACTTTTAAACTATTAGAGACAGAATTACATTGTAAACTAATTTTTCAATGTATCACCTTGTGAGATGATACCATGGCTCACTCCCCTTCATTTACATTTTTCAAACTATTAGAATAATCCTCATATAGTTTTCTTGTAAATCTCTCATGTAATCTTTATGGTTTGCTACACAGATGTGGGTGCAATTCACTAGTTGTAGATCAAAAGACTTGGAGATTTGAGATCAATTTTCAAAAGATGTTGAAACTTAGTAATGGAACATCAAATGATGCCTATTGGAGAGCTCAACCTGTTTCAAGTAGCTGCGGAGCTCAAATGAAAGCTAAAGTAAAGTCACATTATTGACTATTCTTTGGCATTGTTTCTTACACATACATTAGCCTTATAATTCATGATAGATTATCGTCATCATATTATTATAGGCTTTGGTCATCTACATTCAAAAATTTCCATAATGACTTGGACCACAAATTTGCTAAATACTCTAATATCCATGCAGGTTGGATTATTATTTACAAAAGAGTTTGTTTAGAGAGGAGTATAATATGTTAAACCTTGAGCATGTTCATCAGTAGGAGACCCACAGTGCCAACTCAAAGCATAAGCCCCACATAGGTAGCTCAAGACTCAAGCTTATGAATGCTCATGGATGAGCATTCATAAACTAGGATGCTCATAGATGAGCATTACTAGTTTTCACATTTACTAGCCTTCGATAGTGAAGCATTTTAGTGTTCTCATTGGTACACTCTTGATAGAATATGGTTGGAATAGGGCACCAAAATTCTCTAACATGGATCCACTATACAACTACAACATTAAAAGAAATCCAGATATGGAAAGCGAAAGTTTGAAAGGAGATGCATGCCAAAGGTTATTGGTTGGTCAACTGCTATGACACACATGGAGTCATCATAATGCCTTTCTTTTAAGCATCTACATCAACTAAAGATGGCTAATTCTATGATATTCATGCATCACATGTATGTATGGATTAAACTCCATCTACTGCCTCCATAGAATATTATGTAGATACATAGCGTGAGTTTAGTAGTGACCATGTTTGTATGGATGCACATTTGCAGGTAAGTCCTCATGAAGGTCTTCCATCTACATCGACAAAGCCTAATTAATGTAGTACTCTACAACTATCATATGATTGCATTGTCAAACCCCTATTTCTAAATGTAGATATGTAGGGGATATGTAGATAACTCCTAGAATGAGGCTCTCACCTCTACAATAGATTTCAGAGATATATGACTCAATGCATTGATTATGGACTTAGTTTCCACCAATTGAGATCAGCAAATGAGTCCTCAAGACATCACCACATCATTCAATTATGCCACAATGCATCACACTTGGATTCAATTATCATCTTTACTTTAGATAAATTGAGCACTCCTTAGTATGAGGACATTTCAACATGAGTTCAATTGACATTATTAGTCTTTGCCTTATAGAACAAAATCATTCTAGCATGCATTCATGATTTTTTTCCATTATCCATACTTGGTGAAAATTCATGATGTTATCCAAGATTACAAATTTGTCTAGACATAGGTCCTTTATGTCATTTCATCATTTGGTAGCTCATGCATTCTCTTTTACAATTATGACTATTAGGACTTCTTAAAGTCAGCTACTTGATGAGATTAAACAAATATAACTACATCTAATTCCAATAGATGTTTAGACAATCTCATTGCATATTGCCTTTTACTCATGCTTGAGCATTCAAGACATTCAGGTCATTTAGGCAATCAGGCCTCCCTTATGGATACTACTTGACTATCATATATCTTCAATTTTAAGGGACATTAATATAAAGTAGAGTCCCTAGATACCTCTATTAGCAATAAGTATGCCATTTTTCATTCTCCATTGCTTGAAAGATCTTAAATTCTACTTCCAGATATCTTATGCAATGCTTCCAGTTGTATTGGTGTGGTGACACTCTTGTTTGTCACAATACTATGGAGTATTTCTTCTATCACTTCACATTCAGCATCTTCTTAGGCTTTGTCAACATATAGGATCTTTAAGATAAACTCCTTGCATAGAGTATCCTACTATACTCACACATGCACATACTACTTTGATATTTCAACTATTTCTTATTTAGTTTTGGTTGCTATCATATGCACGAGAAAATCCTAAAAGATCTTGTACATGCACCCTTTTCTTATCCAATGTAATCTAAGGGGGTAATTGATAATGGTGTAAATTTAACCATTGAGATAGGTAACCCTAACCTTAATTCTAAGGAGTTCATGTATATATTTTAGTTTCATTTCAATACAACATAGTGCATAATTAGCCATCTTTTATGCACTCCACCTCTCTTCCCCCGATCCTTGAACATCCCCCCCTTCATGGACCTCCTCAATTGCCACAAAGATAGTCTTTTTCATCTTGCACATAGCCCACTTGAGAATTATTATTAACATCAAAGGAGGATTGTGCCATGTTTGATTTTCCCTCTCTCTCCAACTTATTAGTAATATGATTCTAGCACTATAATATAATGAATAGGTTGTTTAGAGTACTTGAATTTTCCATTCTTTTTATCCTTGGCACCAGGAGAGTCATTCTTTTTGGCATCACCCTTCTCAACATCAGCCTTCTTGGCATCACCCACCTTAACATATTTTGAAATTTCTAAAATGTTCCTTCCCATGGGGAGCAAATTCTTTTTCACCATGGCTAGAGGTATGGGAAAATGTTATTTCCTCTTCTTCAAAAATAGTTCTACGAGCTCATCAAATGATCATGGCAATCCCTTCATCTATCACTCCCACATTGTCTGTCGCACAGACCTTCCAACATCTGAATAGATTCATTGGGATCGGAGAGATGCACATGCACATGCAATGATTGCTATGATTCATAGCAAGAGGGAGGTTATACATCACATTTGGACTTGTAAGACAGCGAAGGATACATGGCATACTTTGGCCAGTCTTTATCACATTCGCAATGAGGCTCAAGTTGCCTATTTTATGCAAGTAGATAGATAATGTTAAGCTGAACAAAGGGGACAGCATGGATGCTTATCTCACCAAGATTAAAGATTTTAGAGAGTAGCCCATCAATGTTGATGAGATTGTGCCAGATTCATAGGTTGTGTCTATGGCATTTGATGGACTCCCTGACTCATACAAAGGATTCACAATGACACCGAGGCCGGTGGACATGGGTAACCCTAAGCACTATAGCTTCAATCAACTTGTTGCCCTGCTATTACAAGAGGAGTAAAAGCGCTCCAATCGGGCTACCTCCATACATGTAGATCAAGATTTTGCTACAAATGACAAAGGCAAACATAAAGGGGGCACGAATTTTAGTAAGACCAAACCTTCTAACACTTCATCTTCTTTTGTCCCATCTGATGTGAAGGAAAGGTCAAAGCACTATAATTACTGTAGGAAGCCCACTCATGACATCTTAGAATGTCACAAGCGCATTGCTTTAGAAAAGAAAAAATAGCCAAAAGGTCTTGCTAGCACAAATGCTCCTACTGCCCCTAAACACACTCATGAGGCAGCAAACATGGCTCATGATGAGTGGCCATTTGTTGTGACATGTCAATACCATCCAAAGAAGGGTGCTTCATCCTTATCTATTTCATATTCTAAGTCAGATTGGTATTTTGATAGCGGTGCATCTAAACACATCACTTTTTGCAAATCTCTCTTTCAATCCTTGGGGGCTGCTCCACATGGGCACATTGTCACTTGTGCAAATAATGCATCCTATCTCGTGAAGGGGATTGTCTAGGTTGAGGTCAATTTTGTGTCAGGGGATATAGTCACACTTCTTGAAGTACTTTATTTTCTTAGAAGAATATGATCTCTATCTCAACCATCTCTCGAAATGGCTTCACATTCTTTTTTATGGTTATTGTTGCATTGTGTATGACTACCATCTTGATCCCTATAAAAAATGGCCATATATTGAAGCAAATTTGGTCTTTGAATCCATCATGTCATATTTACATTGGCATGTGAGATTGGGGCATCTAAATTACAAAAGTTTGGTGAAAATGCATTCAATAGTATGGTGGTAGACCTCCCACCCATGCATGGACCTGCTAAACATGTTTGTGAGGGCTGCTTATTGGGAAAAATGCATCGGTTCTCATTTCGCAAAGATGCTATTGGTACATCTAGGAAGTTGCATCTCACGCATAGTAATGCATGTGGGCTGATGTAGACAACATCGAATTGGGGTGAATTATGATTCTCCACTTTTGTGGACAAATTCACTAGATTCACTTAGGTTTATGGCATGAAGGCCAAGTCGGATGTCTTCTCTTGTTTCAAGCACTTTCTTGCCATGGATGAGATTGAAAGTGAGAACAAACTCTTTGATTCTCCACACTGACAGGGGGTTGAGTGTATCTCCCATGAATTTTTTTATTTTTTAGCAACCCGGGGCATAATTCATCAATGCACAATGAAATACACTTCGCAACAGAATAGGCTTGCAGTACGTAGAAATCAAACAGAAATGGAAATGAGCAGATGCATGCTTAAGGGCAAGTCTTTGCCAAATAAATTCTGGTTGGGTGCCATTATGTGCTCCAAGTATGTAATCAACAGAATACCCAGACAAGCATCGAAGACCATTACTCTGTATGAAGTATGGACTAGCCAAAAGCCTATGATTTCCCACATGTGGGTGTTTGGGTAAATGGCATATGCACATGTTCCATCTCAGCTGATGCATAAGTTAGAGGATAAGTCCATCAAATGCATTCTCATTAGCTACAACTCACAGTACATTGTGGAGGAGCAAAGCTATTGTTTTTGCTAAGAATGTTCCTTTACCTTGGCTAGGTTATAAAATACAACCATGAGTTGAAGCCTCTAATGTATTCAATGCCATACTACCCTTCATCGCTTTAGATGTATTTGATGCCATACTACCCTTCACCACTTCAAATGTTGTTTTTGCTAAGAATATTCATTTACCTTGGCTAGACTATAAAAAACAGCCATCAATTGAAGCCTCTAATGTATTTGATGCCATAACGCCCTTGACTGCTTCAGATGATGCTTTGCAAAATTTGGCTCCAAATTCTTCTAGTAGCTCACAACCTCCTCCTATTGCCCATGTTCAGCATGATTTTCAGCCACATGATGATTATGCTATTAAACAAGAAATTACAGAGGAACGGGTTGTCATTAGACAATAGAAATGATTTCCAAGGTGGTTCTTGGACACTCTATTGAACAAGGAATTACAGAGGAACGGGTTGTGATTAGATAGTAGAAATGATTTCCAAGCTGGCTCTTGGACACTCTATGAGGCAGCAAGCAAGCTGAGCCTTGGCTACCTGCACTAGAGGTGGTAACGCCAAATGGATGCCAGGTTGCTTCATGTTGCTTTGATTGCTACATCTGGCAATGAGGAACCCCTCTATCATAAGGATGCATTTGATAATAGAGAATGGATGGATGCCATGAAAGATGAGCTTGATTCCATTCATTCAAATGGCACACAGGAGTTGTGTGACTTGCCGACAAGCAAGCATGCCATAGGCGCAAAATGGGTTTACAAGGTGAGGTAGAAAGCTGATGGCAGCATTGATTGCTACAGTGCCCACCTTGTTGCGAAAGGATATGCACAACAACATTTGAGGGGACCTTTGCTCCCACTTCATGCATTGCAACCATTCTGTGCATCATTGCTCTCGCATCCAATAGACATTGGACCATCAATTGGGCATCAAGGCCGCTTTTCTTCATGAGGATTTACGAGAAGAGGTCTATATTACCCAACCTCTCGGCTTTGATTTTGAAGGTTTTGAAAATCAGGTTTGCCAACTATTAAAGGCTCTCTATGAATTGAAGCAAGCCCCCCATGCATGGTATGCCATGATATATGCACATTTGACAAGAGTACTTTAGTTGTTGCACGTAATCCATTGTTTCATGTACATACGAAGCACATTCAGGTTCGCTATCATCATGTTCGAGAGTGCCTATTAGTTGGAGATATACAGTTGTACTATGTTCCCACTTAGCAGATTTCTTCATGAAGGCTCTACCATGACCCAAGTTTGAGGCTTTTCAACACGCCTTACATTTGGCACTATTTATAATGTGCTGTTGATCAATCTCTTTCTCTTATCATAGGTTGCTATATCCAGTTTGGATGAATATGTGCAACCATGATATAGTTTCCATGTATACTTGAGATGTATCAAGGATACTTCAGCCATACCATGAAGCGGGGTTTGTTAACACTTAGCCCTAGTATGGCCTTGTAGGCTAGTTAGGACATTTGTCCTAGTCTTGGTCAACCAATTGACTTAGGGGCCATATAGTTGCCACCACTTGTACTTTCTCATTATCCATTTGCAAGTATTCTTGTTTCCTTAGCTTGTTGTTTGCTCCTTGCATTTGATCTCCATTCTATTATTCCCCGCATCAAACATTTATGGCAAAGGCATTAGCACTTTGGGTCAAGTTTCTGCTCCCTCGTTACCTTCACCCTAGGCAATCTGGTTTTTTTGTTTGGCTAGAATGTTCCAGAGGCTATTCTTAATATGTTTATTTCCATCCATTATGCCATCTCCCAAAATCGTAGGTTTATGCTCCTTAATTTGGATCTTCAGAAGGCCCATGATCATGTAAGTTCAGATTTTATGCTCAGAGTGATAGATAAACTTGGGTTTAGGCTAGTATTTTGTGACATGGTTTGAGTTCTTCTTTCAAATGCAAATGCTACTAACTCGCTCAATGGCTATATCTACGACAGTTTGACCTTGCATCAATCTATAGGCAATCTATATGCCAGGGGCCTTGCACCCTTATTTTTTGTAGTCATCACTAAGCCCCTCTTTTGTGGCAACTCAATTTTCACGTCAATAGAGGTCCGTTGCACGGTCTTAAATTGCCAGAGAATTGACCTTTCACTTGTCACATGTTCGCTGATGACAATTCCAATCTTCTTTCAGCTGATCGAGATAATGTTGCATCTTTGATGAGTATATATCCTGAGTTTTCTACTATCTTTGATGCCCGAGTCAACCTTGCTAAGACAACAGTGCTTTGAATTTAAGTTGGGGCTGTCTACCTAATTGGCTACTGAGTTGGATTTTTCAATTGCTCCAACAGGCTCTATTTGACTACCCGATCGATGTTGGAGTCACCATGAAGCAACAAATGGACTGGACTCTTCGAAGGATTCGTGCTAAATTCCATAAATGGAAAGATAAAATGCTCACTCTTCTTGGTTGTATCAAGGTGTTGAAACATTTTCCAGCACCTACATTGATATACGTAATGAGCCTTCTCCTATTTTTATGGGTCAACTTTGCTGAAGTTTCTAGATTGGCTAGGGAATTCATTTGGCACAGTGCGTGGCATTCCTTCTCTTGGTAGATTGCAACCATGCCAAGGGCCTTGGCTTGGAAGGTGTCAAAGTTAAATGCGATAAGTTAGTGGCTACGTCAAGTGCACACAGATCAATCTCAGGTGATCATTGCCAGGTTTTGGATTGCACAACAAGGTGCACTGGGTATTAGTCGATGAAGTGCTAGTTCGCAGGAAATTTTGCTTTGCTAAGTCCCCCCTTAGAATTTGGCATCCCTCGCTTCTTACGCACTTGATTTTGGTGTGGGAAAAATCACTAGGCCGATGCTACTAGCAAAGTACCACTCATATTGGTGGTGATGCTTCGCTTGCTTTGAATATTTGGATCAAGCATCTACCAATGTGGCCCACTAGCACAATCATTATTTGGCCCCCTAACCTGTCTGGCTGGGTGAATAGTCATGGCAAAAGTCTGGCCTGACTGGCTACTACTACTCTCACCCTTCCTCAATTCTATAGATTACTTGCTCTGGCAAAATCTACATGGAAGAGGCATGCCCCTCGCAACTCCACGAACATATGGTCAATGCGCCTTTTATGACGGATATGGTCTTCCATCGATTAAACTTCCTTTTATGGTGACTGCTCATTTGCAAGATATCCACTAGGGTTCGCATTTCTAATGGCGAAGGATTTCACCACTAGGTCCCTTTTATCATATCCAGCTTGAGGACCATTTCTTGTCATTTGGGGTTTTTAGGCCATTGCTTCTATTTGGTGATTTGTTCATATTGGTTAATGCGCACTCATCTTTGGGATTGGTTTCTCCTAGAAGCAAGCTCTTTTGAGAGACAAAGGAACACTCAATGATATCTACATGCATTTATCTACATGCATTGTGGAGTTTGATTCGAGCAGAATTATTCACAGTATTTAGTAGCATCATAACCAAGTTGTCTTTCATTGTAAGAAACTACCTAGGAATTTGCCTATGGTGATCTTGTCTACAGTTCTTGAAGTCTTAGGCAACCGAAATGCTCATTTCGCCATTGCCTTTAAGACTATGGGTGATGCTTTGTAATTTCATTTCTTTGAATTCACAATACCTTTTTGGCTTGCCCTCTAGGTTTCCCCCTAAATTTTCATCACTTTATTTCCTCCATGTTTTTCTCTTCTTTCTATTTCGGGTAGGCCCAATGAATTTGATTCACCTTGTTTCGCTTTTAAAACAAGTGAAAGAAATGAATAACAAAAGTCATAGCCCAAAAGGTTGGTGGAACCAGAAGCCAAAGGTAGCAACAAATATAGTAGTAGTAGAAGAGAGGAAGGAGGAAGGATTACGAGTGATGCGGGCGTGAAGGTCGGAAGCTTGAGAGAGAGAGAGAGAGAGAAAGAGAGAGAGAGAGGCTGAGGATTTTAAGGGAGGGAAATACTAAGTGGAACTTGGAGCAAATCCAACACCCAGCATACTGAAATTCAAAATCAGAACTCGAATCTCCAATAAGATCTACCCAGGATAGGGGGGAAAATATTGGACAGTGGAGTGTAAGTTCGAGATGGTGGTCCGAACCGCAAAAAGGCAATTAATTTATAGCTGGAGTGCGAGGTCTCACGTCTCAGGCATAGACAACCTTACTTGAGTCACAACCTACAGGGCCCAGGCCTCGTCGCCAGCTGCAATGGCATTTAATGTCAAGCAACAACAAAATGCGTCGGCAACAGATGTCAAGCGGATAACAATTTAATGCCAAAGATGGTTGCTAGAACGGCGACAGACGCGTAGAAATGACCCATGAAAGCTTCTGCCGATGCTAGTTTCTACTAAACGTGCTGGCACGTGGATATGTCTTTTGGCGAAGTTCGGCGATGGTCGTGCGCAGCTCATTCATCCACTTCATCCTCTCGTTACGCTTTTATTAACATCCAGCAACGTGCTTCATTTACGAACTCGTTACTCCGTCTTCAGCTGCCCACTTTTGTGACGACGCCGAGTCCATGTACGTACACGTATATGCGTATGTATATACGGACGGTCCAACTTTGTAGTCGACATTTGGAATCTACATTTCTAGCAAGCCTGGTTGTAAATCCTCTATGTGGGAAACAAGTGAAGGAAATGAATAAATTTTGAATGAACTTTTTGTCATTCAAAGGCCTACCCAAAAGGTTGCCGGAACCGAAAGCAAAAGAAGCAACCAAAAACAGTAGTAGTCGAGAAGAGAGGAAGGAGGAAGGATTATGAGTGATGCGGGTGTGGTGGTCGGGAGTGGGGGGAAGCGAGAGAGAGAGAGAGAGAGAGAGAGAGAGCAAGGTGAATGATGTATCTATCATTCATTAGGTCTGCTTGTGTATGGGTGAAATGCCCAAGAGAGCTCATAAAATTGGAGGCCCAAGGGAAGGAGATTAAGAGTATGGAAAGAGGAGTAAATGAGAATGGCCCAAATGTCATGCAAGGGGACCCCAAATCATCAATACTCTACAAGTGCACCAACCACAAATTAACACCCAAGAGAGCATAAAAAATAACAATGATTTTAATATTCCCATCTCAAAACCATAACCTTTACTAAGGCTACCTTATGGGGCCGGCCAAAAATGGAGGATTTCAAGGGAGGGAAATTCTAAGTGGAACTTGGACCAATCCAACACCTCAAATAAAAAGGCAAATAATTTTTGAAATTCAAAAACCCAATTTCGCTTCTTGAGAACTTGAATCTCCAATAAAACCTACCCCTAGGGCAGACCAAAAAGTCACCCTTTTTCATCAATTGAGATTCCTATTGTGGTACACCCAAGGTTAAACTTAGGTGACCCTGAAAAAGCCAAAGGGCTTTTCTATATTTTATTTTTGAGATAGATGTGTAAGGTTAGCTTGAATTTTGCATACAAAGGTTGAACTTCTTTCATGTTAGAATGAAGTTTTGACAACTCAACCACTTTAAATTAGGCAATGGATTAGATCAAAAGGCTTCACCTTACTCTTAAAGGTTAGGCACAATGTCATTTTAGCAAGCACCTACTTTGGTAATTAAAGAAAAGTTCACAAAATAACTTTGTCGTAAGGCTATGAACCGTTAGATGTCAGCCACCTCATGGCTGAAACAAATAGTCACAATTTCTAAACTCACATAGTGTAAGTGCAGTAACTCCCCAAGTAGAATATTACTAACCTCCAATAGGTGAGGGACCATGGCTAGGGCATATTCAAAGGACCCACTTAATGAGAGCCCCTTATTGTTTACCCACCCCATTCCACATAAAGATGCAATGACACCACCATTTCTTCAACACACACATACACGCCACACTTTTTGAGTTCTTGTACATGGTTGATGACATGTCATATGTACCCCTGAAATATACTTTGGAGGAGGTAGGAATATTTCATGATCCTATTTAAATGCTAGATATTGAGGATGGCAACATGTACACAATTGGGACCTTGAAAGTGGGGTTAAGGTTAGTTGAAGGCTTAATAAAATGTGTAGGATGTAATTGGTCAAATAGTCGAGTTAACTTATTTATCCAATAATGTAAGATCTTTTTTTTAATAAATAAAATAAAATTAAAAGTAGCTTATATATTAGAAGAAGGGGGGTGGTCAGCCTAAGAAAAGACCTACAAAATTTGGTTAAAAGCAGGCCTTAAGCCCTAGACCTTCACTGCAGACCATTGGACTTGACCAAAAAGACAACTAGGGATTACAGTTCGGTGACAACTCCCCCTAGCACGTTACTGACAGTGTTATCTATTGTAACCAGAAGGTTGGCGAAATCCCTCAGGAAGCTCCTCACTCCATTCAAGATTGCTGATTCTCTTAAGGCTATGCTGCCTTCACGACGAAAAACTATGCTGTTCCTTATTTCCCATATGGCCAGAAGCACTGTAGCACGCATGTATAATCTTGGCCATGTAACCAATCTTGATGTGTCTTTATTTGGCCAACGAAGCTTGATAACATGAACGTAATGGTTGTTGGCTCACGGCTATAGCTCCAGGGATCTCTTATGAAATATGAAACAAGTGCAAAGGGTTGAGTTTCACCGTAAAGTAGAATGTAAGCCTGATTGAACGGCTAGCTATGCATCCCCAATTTCTTTGCCCAAACAACAAGCTATGCATCCCGAATCCCTCTACCCAAATAGCAGGTTGCATCTCGAATCCCTCTACCCAAAGAGCAAGCTAGCATCCTCAATCCAAATAGTTCGCTATGCATCGAATCCCTCCATTATCCAGTAACATCTTATTGCTCCCCTTGAGGCTTTTCAAGGTCGTTTCTAGCTCTCAGCTCATTGCCTTCCACCTTGTCCTAATTAAAAACGTTCTACTATTAAATGGGCTCTATGGCAAGTTTCCTGCGTGATCTTCCCTTGTTTTTTGCATTGCAATCCCATACCCCTAGTTTTTGCATTGCAGTCTCATACATGTTAGGCTTTTATGATACTTCAAAGCCATCATTGGCATGCGTGAGAGAGAGAGAGAGAGAGAGAGAGAGAGAGCAATGCACAACAAATGAGATTGTTCATACTTCACAACTCACCGAGTTCTCCTGTTGCCAGCATGTGTAGAGGTCAACAATGTTGAGATAGTTGGCTTGACAACCAACAGAGCAAGGCATATGAAGAGCACCCCACTGACATTCTCTCCCTCTTGTAAGAGCTCATGCAATCATCTGTCTCAATCCACTCAAAAATCTGAGTTGTGATGATGGATGTCTACAATGAAAACCATAAAAATTAGGCAATGTATTATGCTTATACCCCCCAAAATTTGCTGATTTGATAAACAAAAATCTAATCCCTCAAATTCAATTACCTAGAACGCCTATGGTAGATCAATGCTATGCCCAATCTGTTTCTCATGTAGGCAGCACAGTCCGATCAAGAATACGAGGAGGATAGAGAGCTGCACTGGAAGATCTGCTTTCCGGTCATCAAGCAAAGCTAGAAGAGTTAATCACAATAAGATATTAGCATATGAAGGAGTGTAAAAGCAAAACAAAGAGTGGCCAAGAAATGAAGCAACACATCGAGAAATGAAGTAAGTTGTTGAATTCGCTTGTATTGGGGACTGCAATGATTGCATTGATCATGTCTACTCCTGCATCAACGTCACAATGTAGAAAATCAAGCATGAAGTTTGTATTGTGCGAATTGCAAACATGCAAACACCATGTCGAAGGGAGCTAGGAATCGTAGGAGCACCTTCGAGGATCGTTGTTAGCTTGAGGACTCAAGAGCCATGACCTGCATTATAGTACACAAGCCCAAAGTGTCATTATGTGAAGAACATGCAAGACAAAGCATGGGACGCGGGAACTAAAGCATCTGCAATAGATAGTTGAAAATCACCTATAGAGATCAAGAGCTCAACTTTGCGGTATTGTATTGAGCTTGAACTCATCATCTCGTCATTTTGGGAGAGACAGCCAGTAGGTGTGCAGAGGAGGGAGAAGCCAACGAAGGGAGAAGTTGCATTGATCGAGAGAGGGAGGAGGTAGAAGTGGTTGATTAGTGAAAGAGGGCAAATTCTCTAGCTAATCATGTTAGAGGAGGCTTACTAAAGCGTGGCAAAGCCTTATAGGTTACAGGGTGATGAGGTTATCTTGAACCTCCTTCATAAACCAGGTTATTGTGATCCCCCATCAACGAGGCTCTCTCTTTAAAAAGCCATTTATATGAAGCTATATAAATTTAAGCTTTTTATATATGCTAAGCATGCACAGTTTAAAAACCTTGATTTTAGATTCTAGTGCACTAAAAAACACTCATGTTTTATGAATGAAAACCCATAAAATTTGCATTTTTAATCTTCCAAGTCAAATCCTTATGAAACACTTACAAGAACAATTTCCTTAAACTTGCGAATAGGAAATTGTTAGGTGAAACCTAAAATTTTGCAGTTTCATTGTAAGGCTTTGCGGGTTTTTTGTGAACACTGGTACAAAGACCCCTATCATTGAGTTGCTTATACAATCGTGGTCTTACTTGCATTAGTGCTACATGCTTGATGGATAGCGATATGAGCCACATGTTCCACCCTAAAGAGCCATCTCCATCAAAGTATAGAATTCATCTTCTTCAAGAGCGAGACATAAAATTGCTGATGGAAAGGGTTGGGACCTATGGATGGAAAGGCTTGGGTACTTGTGGGTGGAAAGGCTTGGGTACCTATGGATGACCAAAATTAGATGTTGAATGTCAATGGGAAATGGCATTCTCCAGCTAGACTTTGCTCCCTTAACAAACACCACTTTTTGACTTTTTAAGGCATGGTCCATGTCAATTTCAAGCAACGGTGTACTTAGAGACTTGTGCTTTCTATCCTTTTCTCATAAATTTGGCTCCTTCTTTTAAGGGGTGGAACATGCACCCTATACACTAGACTTCTAAGCCAAAAAAAAGGAAGGGGGAATGGGTGCTTGCTAGCACTTTTAAAGCAAGACAACCCAAAAAATCTTCTATACAAAAATAAAAAGTGGATAATTCTATAAATACCTAAGATATGGCAAAATTAGAACTCCTTACATCAAATTGACCATGTGTTTTATGATATAACTTAGACTCTTCATTTTCTTGCACTCCTCAATGAGGAGAATTACTATACTCCTAGGTGGGTCAGCTTGGCATTACAACTAGAACGCATTACTATTAATAGCCAACACCCTAGAAGTTAAGATTTATACTAGTGTAAGAGACTTCTCTCAATAAGTGGCTGAACTCTACTGTTGCATCCTCAAGCTAAGTAGCCTCCAGTGCCCTTTTCCCAAGAGTACTAAGGTGACATTGTGAACTCAACCAGACCCAAAGGTCTTGAGAAAACATTGCAGTCCTCCTTGCCTCAAAATAAGATACTGGTGGGAAAGGGGAGGGAAAGGGTAGAGGGAGAGGGGAGAGAGGAGCGAAGGGGAGAGAGGAACATATGGAGGGAGAAGCAGGTAGGGAGGAGAATAGATTAAGGTAATTGACAACGGAAAGGGGGGGGACGATAGGTTAATTGACATCAAAAAAGGGGGGGGACAAGAGGTGAGTAATTAATTAATAGTGAATAGGGAAGCAAGGAGAGGTGCGAATAGAAAACATTGTAAGGGAGCAAGGAGAGATGTGAATAGAAAACAGAGCAAGGAGAGATGCGAATAAAAAAGGGAGCAAGGAAAGATGCGAACAGAGTTATATGGAGCAAGGAGAGCTACGAATAGAAAACGGAGCAAGTAGAAAACATTGTAAAGGGAGCAAGGAGAGATGCGGGTAAAGAGGCGGGTGCCTTTATCAAGCCCCCCAATAGGGAGGCAGGTGCCACCCAATGCTGTTCATAGAAAAAGATGATGTGTCAAGCCCTCCTTTCACCATTTTTTGGACACACAGTGCCTTAGTACTGGGCCTCACGTGATGTAAGTACTGGCACTCGTAGATTCTTCCATAATTTTTTTGAAAAATTTGAAAATAAAAATTAGCTCCCTATTACGACTTGGATTGTGACCCTATTGTGGAAGATAGATTTCTATCTTCCACAAATTTTTTGAAAAGTTTGAAAATAAAAACAAGCTCCCTATTATGACTCGATGAGTGTGATAGCTTCAATTCTGAATTCTGATTTTAGGAAGGCCATTTCCACCATGGACTAGTGCTAAAAAGTTAGCCCTCCATAGTACCGACCCCCTTACGCTATAGGGAGCAAGGATAGATGTGAACAGAAAACGGAGCAAACACACTTATAGCGAGCAAGGAGAGATGCATAGAAAACATATACGGAGCAAGGAGAGATGGCAACAATCAACAAATAATGCCCGCATATAAGCCTGAGGTTTTTTTTTGGGGGGGGGGGGGGAGGGGTAGATGGAAGCATTGAATTGCGTCTAAAGGAGGGAGGTGGGCATAATGAAGAAGTGACAGGAAGAGCCACTGCTAAATTGTCTGGCGAGGGTTCTAGAATGGAAAAGGGCCGCTAAATATAGGGGGAAGGAATGGCAGTCCTCTTTTATTGTGCAGAATGAACGCTGAAACGCCATAGCCAGCAAAGACGAAGCTTCCTTCAAGTGAGCTGAGCTGAGCTGAGCTGAGCTATGGCGTTTCAGAGCTCCATCTTCTTCATACTTTTGAACTTGTGTCGCCATAGCCAGCCTTCTTACCTCTTCCACCATTGCACTTCAAGCTTTCTTCTCCCTCCCATTTCGCCCTCTTTCTTCTCCTCTCTGTGACATCCCTTCGCCATAGCCAAGCTCCACACCTCTCCTTAGCCTACTTCGCCATTGCTTTCTTCCTCCCTCCCTCCGTCCCTCCCCGGCTATGGCGGTCTGATCCTTCTTCCCCTTCCTTATCTGCTCTCCTTCTTCGATTAATCTTGTCAAGCTCTTTAACTGTATCTGCTGTTTGAGAGCTTCGGCTGCCGTAGCCAGCAAGCCCTTGCTCCACCTTTTTTCTCTCAGCTATGGCGGATCTCAGCTCTTTTCCCCTCGACTGGCTCTTGCCTACTACATTCTCTTTGCTGCTGGCATGGTGGCTGCTCCTCCACCGCTTCCTGCAGCGCCACCACAAAGGCCCCAAGTCGTGGCCGCTCATCGGCTGCATTGTGGAACAGGCTCGCAACTTCGACACTCTCCACGACTGGCTCCTCGACTACCTTGGACGCGTCTCCACCTTCTCCGTTCCCATGATGTTTATCAACAACACCTTCACGGTGGATCCAGCCAACGTGGAGCACATCCTCAAGACCAACTTCCACAACTATCCGAAGGTATTTCAGTTGCCCTTTTCCCAGGTGTCTGTTACGTGCGTTGGAATTTGGAGTTGCTTCTACGCAGAGTTGCTGTCGGAGCAGCTTGCCTTCCATCGTGACGCTAATTTCAAGAATCAGACAAATGAAGTCCGGCATTGGTCGTAGGGAATCGGGACCCTCGACGCCGTTGCTTTCTTGATCTTCCCAATTGTCTCCCAGCCTTTCTTCTATCACGAAACACGACAAATTTTCTCTGCATCCTAACCTCATGCATTCTGCCTAATATTAACTTCTGTCTACCGAGCATCAACTCCCCCTGTTTGCTTTCGTTTGCAGTTGCACCCCTTTTGTACCCTTCAGGGTTGCCGCTGGACTAATTGCGTTCTCGCAATGTAGATGTGTGTTGCAGTCTTTTGACACGACTTCTCTCATGCAGGGTGAACTTATCCATGAGAGATTTGCTGACGTTCTCGGCGATGGCATCTTCAACGTGGATGGTGAGAAGTGGCTTCGACAACGGAAAGTTGCCATCCTCGAATTTTCATCCTCCAAGCTGAGAGATTACAGCGTTCATGCATTCAGGGCGGAGGCATTGAAACTGGTTGAAGTGCTTTCAATTGCTGCGAAGAAAAACCAAGTCGTTGATCTACAGGTGAATCTGATTTTCTCGGTTAACGCTTCTTGCTTTTCTGCCGGATCAATGTTTTGGTCTCCTCAAACAATTTTCGATAGCAAATCTCTCATGCAACTGAACTAACGAGTTTTCTTACTCGTACGGATTTAATTGATTGCAGGATTTGTTCATGCGTCTAACTTTGGACTCCATTTGCAAAATTGGATTTGGAGTTGATCTTGGCAGTCTGTCACCCCAGCTACCAGCGGTGCCATTCGCCGCTGCATTTGATGAAGCCAACAGATTGATCATCAGACGATATGTCGACATGTTCTGGAAAGTGAAGCGGGCTCTGAACCTGGGCGCAGAAGCGAGGCTTCGGAAGTGCGTGAAGGTCATGGACTCGTTCATGTACAACGTGATAGATACCCGGAGGGTTGAATTGAAAGCTTCGCAGGTTCTTGGACAAGAGGTACGCAGCCAGCTTTTTTAGCTCGGAATGGTGTATGCACGCTAAGATCTACATTGCAAAAATTGCTATAACTATGAACGGCACTAGATCGTCGGAAGCAGGAGGCATTCTTCAATCAGAATTGGTTCTAGTAATCAATGCTTTTGAAGGAAAGGGTGTCTGGTTGTGTTGTGGTCGTTCAAGGTTGTGTATCTGCATTTATCCTGCTCACAAGGGCATCTTGCGTATGTGTTTGCAGAGACCGGATCTCCTCTCGCGGTTCATGGTTCTGGAGAACGATGACGGTCTTCCTTACACGGACAAGCAGCTGAGAGATGTTGTCGTCAACTTCATCATTGCCGGCAGGGATACCACTGCCTTAACACTGTCCTGGTTCTTCTCGATGCTCTGCAAAAACCCTCGCGTCGTGGACAAAATCCTCGAGGAGGTGGCTCGTGTTGTGAACCAATCTGACGATGCTGCTACCAAATTACCACCATCCGATTGTCATGATCGGAGAAACGGTTCCTTACAGTCGAGCAATGGCGACATCAAGGAGTTTGCGCGATTGTTGAACTACCAAGTGCTTAATCGAATGCATTACCTCCACGCTGCCATTACAGAAACTCTGCGCCTTTTCCCTGCAGTGCCCCTGGTACGTTGTAAGCTTGAATCAATCACATCACACACATTCTCTGGGACATCACATGCCTTCGAATTGTGTCCAAAATCCCTCTGTTACACGCACCAATAGGTCTGTGCATTTTAATAACTGCGGAATTGCCAGGAATCCAAAATTGCCGTTGCCGACGATGTATTTCCCGATGGTACAAAGATTAAGGCTGGCAATTTCGTTAGCTACGTCCCTTATTCAATGGGAAGACTTGAAGTCCTCTGGGGTCCTGATGCCAGTGAATTTAAACCGGAAAGATGGCTGAAAGGTGGCGTATTTCAGCCTCAATCTCCCTTCAAGCTCACTGCATTTCAGGTAAGATGAGATTTAATGTTGCAATTCTCAACATCTGTGATACTTCTGTAGGTTGAACATTCAACTAATTCTATCGGTTGTCGTTGCCCCAACGATCCTCTCGCAGGCTGGACCCCGGATGTGTCTCGGGAAAGACTCGGCCTACTTACAGATCAAAATGACAACCGTTCTGCTCCTACGGTCGTTCTCATTCAAGCTGTTCGAAGGTCATCCGCTAAATTACAGCATGATGGTAGTCCTGTACATGGCTCAAGGTCTGAAGACACTAGTCTCTATACGGTGAAAAAGCGCTCCATTTGCGATAATACACCATCGATTCTTTGGCTATTAATTACCTCCATTCTTTAATCAACAAAAATAACAGAGCAGGATATAGGGCCTGGATTTGTAGTCATTGGCCGACTAGTCTTGTACATATATTTCGAGGTATGAGATGAGTTGCTAGCACGTCGGACTGTTGGGGGATACGATCAGGAAGCAGCAGAAAATTTCGTTTATGTAACTAAATCAGGACATCTTGTTCTGTTTAGCGAAATTTTCCTCTGCTCCTGCTCGATCAAAACCTGATCAAGCACAGGAATAAAGGGAGGCAGAGGGGAGGCCTTCTATGGATCTCCTGTATGAAAGAGCTTGGCCATGAATGCCGGAAAAGTAACAGATGACTCGTTTGTTACCGTCTTTGATTCCAAGTAACGAAGATACATGTTATGAATGTGTAATAAAACCACGATAATATATGCAATGATGGCCGCAGTTTTTCTGTCGAGTTGGATGTGAGACGTCCTCCTGTTCGATCAAACGAGTAGTTCGTCAAATCGATGTGTTCTTAATTCTTGCCAAATTCCTAGCTATTGTTTCAGTACGATGTTTTGAGTACTCGGTCATATGATCAGGTGTAGTAGAATTGTGTCAAAAATCGCTCGGGAGTCGGTGCAACCATCAATTACACGAACTGCTCTTCTTCACGGGGTAAGGTTGTTCGAATGATTCTGTAGTTAGGACGATTTCGTCTCCTCACGAATCCGCGTGCAGCACCTTGACGGGCTTCCCGACTTTAGAGCAGCTGTCTTCAGTAAAACCCAACTTCGTGCAGTACTGCAATGGGAGAACCAATTTACCGCTGAGGCACGGACCTTTTGCTACCATCCTTTACACGAAATGATAAATAGCCTACACGAAATGACAAATAGCCTTTGAGAGTCCAACTGCCCAAGCCATCGACCGATCGACGTGCTGTACTCCAGCGGCTAGCCTTCTATCCTCCTTGAAGCTCCCTTCCAGTGTGTGGATTGCGACCTTCACACTCTAAATTCGTAATGCATTTATGCACGTCAGGTCGCGAATCATGTTGTACTTTTGTTCTCCCGACGAGTGTATCAAAAGTTCAAACTTTTCAAATTTCCATAGCTTTCAAGCTCGCCTAACTGCGGTATTCAAGGAGTACGCAACGGTGCTGTACTCAAGGAGTATGCGTCTGAGTTGATATATAAGAACAAAAGCGCCGTGCATACCTCGTGAGTCCGTTTTTCTAGGTGCGAAAAGTTGCAGGCGCTCGTTACATCAATGCTGTAAACCGTAGCCGATAGCCGGCTGTCGATATGTAAGTTTTGAGCTTAGATTGGGATTAGACCTCCAGCTTCCGATCGTTAGGATACATACGTGAACTCTCCTGACATTCTCTCAAACATTCGACGGCACAGGTGCAGCGTCCTTGTATGTTATTTCAATCCTTAGTTCATGATCGATGAAGAGTAGACTTTCAAGTTCCCACAACTGAGTTGCTATAGGAGGCGCAGCTTGAAGAGACGTCGGTTGCTGGCAGCTGATAGGCCAGAGAAATCAGTGTGCGCCGCAGTTATCGGCATTAAACCGGAACAGAGAAAATTTGCGTATTTTCGATCATTTAAAAGGTAAATGGAACAGAGAAAATTTTCGTATGTTCACGCATTTTTCTTAGCCTCGCTCCCCTCTCTCGCCTTGATTTTTCATTCTTATCAGGAAAGGTGCATTAGGCTGTGGGATTACCATTCTCATGATCATCTGTCTGAGAGCTTAGTAGCTTTTTATGTTGGAGTTGCATGCGGATGCATCTGAGATGCGTCTGTGTCCGCCATATTCGTGTCGGACAATGGCCTGCCTCGTGGCTTAATGGCTTGGTGGGGGGAGTCCGAGCTTTGTACTGAGTGTCCCCATGTTTGTCGTAGCGTTGGCTGGCTGGCATGGAAGTTAGCTGGACAAACTTAATTCATGGCATTTGTTTTGAGATGACGAAATGTGGCTCTACCGTCTTGAATGGCACGCGGAACCTGTCAGAACCTAACTTTTCGGTTAGATTCATTTATCCAGAAGAGCTGGGGGGGAGGGACCAGGGGGACCTGCCTGTGGCGTGCGTATTTATATGCAAATTGACAATATGGGAAGAGTCATCTCAGAGAATACCTTGGTCACAAACATTCCAAACTATGACCAAACATTCCAAACCACCATCCTAATCAGGGTGCTCGGAGATTGCACTGTGCTAAGACTTTTTTTTTTGGCCTGCTCTTAGGGAGGCTTAAGTGGAGACGATGGCCCTTATGCGAAATTGCTCACTTTTTTTTTAAGAGTAAAAAGAGAGATTAATTAATAAGTTAGAGAAATTACAAAATAGTGCAACGTCCATGAAAGATGCTCAAATGAGCACTACAGTGAAAGTCCCATCCCAAAATATTGCAAAGTCCCATCCCAAAATATTGCAAAGTTTTGTGAATAGAGCAGAGAAGATCTTCCCGCAAAGCGACCTGCAAAGGAATGTGCAAAAAAATGACTATTCCTAACTTGCCAAATATAATTGATAACCATTGATCCGACCAATGCCCAATGCCCAAACGGTTAGTTGATAAGTTGTCATGCAACCGGGGTTGCCCAAGAGCTATCTTCCATCGAGGCTCTATCAAAAAACCATGCGAAAGTAGCCAATGAAAAATTGTTTGCCAGAGAGGACAAACCACCAAATAGGACCAAAACAAGTGCAAGTGATGTTCAACAGAGAGAACACATTGGAGATATATCTTGATGCCAAACAATAAGTCGGTCCTTGGTTGGAAATTTGCAGAGGAGTAGTTGCCAGTGTGAAATTAAAGGGAAAGGAAGGAGTCATGCCCATACCTGTGATAATCACATATTCTAAATAGCAATGGTGTCCTTGGGTGTAAATTTCCTCCATGATAAGCACACTTTAGTGGCAATTGGAAAGGGCTTTGCAAATTTAAAATCATGTAGGGCCAAGCGATGAACCTGTTTGCCCCTATTCGTCACCCAACACCATCTGAGAGCTAATCATTGAGGAGGCGAGGTCCAGACATCAAAAGGTCTATACATGCTTTGTAGACTTTTGGAAGGCTTTTGACACTATCCCACGGTCCCGCATGATTAGGAGACTACAAGAGCTACAAATTCCAGAGATAATGATATGGGGGGTAATGAGCATGTATGAGTCAGTTAAAGGCAGAGTTCACGCCTCGGGTGGCCTATCGGATTGGGCCGAGAGTACGATTGTAGTGAAGCAGGACTTCCCCCTCTCACTGACCCTCTTTGGACTTTACATTGATGAGATCACTTCCTTCATAGACTGCCTAGGAGGCGAAGGATCGCCACTCGTCGACCTCAAGATACAGATATTGCTATATGTTGACGACATAGTCCTTATCTCATCCTCAACGGAGGGATTGCAGAGACATTTGGAGGCTCTAGAGGTGTTTTGGAGAGAGAGAGACCTGACAATCAACCTTGGGAAGACCAAGGTTATGGCCTTCAACCAACACTTGACATGCAGTGCTCCGTCGATTCAAATTCACTTATCAAGACAAGCTAGTTGAGATAGTGCAGTCCTACACCTATCTGGGAGCAGTCTTCACAAGACCCCTTTTCACCATGATACATGCAGCCCATGCACGACCCACACAGGGACGGGGTGCTTTAGCCCGATCGAAGAGAGAATGCTTCCAGGCACATTTTCAGGACCCACCGACTAAGTGTTGGCTCTCCGATATGCTAGTGCAGCCGACTTTTGAATATGTTTTCTTGCCAGATCAAAAAGATAAGGGTAAAGGGAAACAAGAAAAGACAATGGAGTTGGCTGTTGGGGTTGTGGTGAAGGATCAACCTAGACTTGGTATGTTCATCATTCAATGTGTGTGTTTCAATGTCAATTGTCCTCAAGAAGTGTGGGGCCTCTTTGAAATTTGGATACAAAGAAATGTTGAAACATGCTTAAGAAAGTGTTTTTGACTATTGGAGCACTGTCCAACATTCAAAATCACTTTGTTGGGCACACATCTTGAATATGGACTTTCACAAGCATATGTTTGCATTGGTTTGAGTTAGATACAATTATTGCCCTCATAAGAACTCTCTCTACTATTACATGGTGCCTGTTTATGTTTCAAGGACATATTTAGCCATGTTCCTCTCCTTTTTTGGTTGTTCATGCCATTAAACTAATTTTCCTTTGTGTGATATTACAAACAAGGGTAAGATCTTCTAAAAGGAGACCAAGGAAACAATTTTTGATTTTGGGATCACGAACCAACCTATTCCAGGTATGCGTTTTTTAAAACCCAATTTGTTTATTGATCCTCCAAAATCTGCTCAAGATTTTAAAATATCACTTGACAAAATTATTAAGAAATGTGCTTATTCACAAAGCGATTTATCCTGTTGAGCAAGCCCCCAACATGCCAAATCACTTTCTCGAGCACATGTTGAGCATAATCTGAAGCATCACTTCAACAAATTTTCTCAAAATCATGTCTCATATCAAGTTGAATTTCTATTTGTCTTCAACTCGTCGTGTAAGTTTTCCCTCTTTTAAAATATTTTTGCTTTATCAGAATCACAAGATGAGATCACGGCTTCCTCTAAGAGAACTGTGAGCTTCAGTTATGATGTTACCCTCGTGGAGGATCCTAAACCTGGTAGACTCTCATTTTATGTAACTTGATTTTCTTTTTGTTGATGTCTAGACACAACTAGATATTGATGAAGAGTTTTAAATGATGCAAGGAAAAGGAAAAGGAAAAGGAAAAGGGGTTCAAGTATCCCCAAGGAAAGGACATCATCACATGCCTCAAAAGGTTCCAAGGCAAGAGAAGAAACAAAATCATGTGATGAACTATTTTTTGATTTCCTTCATAAGTGCAATGCCCAGCAAGATTTCCATATTTTCTATGAAATGTTCAACAAGGAGCTAGATTATTTACATTTGGTTGACCAACACATTGAATTTTTGGATGAACAACGCAAAATTTTTCAAAAGCTCACAAGGGAGGGCAAGATTTGTATTGGAATGAGTATCACATCCACATCAAGGACTCGTTGATAGAGAATAAGTTCAAGACTTCCATTCATAAGAGGTATGAGCTTTTACCAAAGCATGTTAAGGCAGAGTACAACATGCACAATAGAAAGTACAAACTTTTGGAGGAGTGTTTGGGGTTTGTACTGTACCCAATAACGTGAATTGATAGACTAATGCTGAGAAAAGTGAACATGTAACACCCACTTGCAGCACAGATGATGACAATCCGACCAAGAAAAGGAATGCCATCTGTCAGACCAAAGGAAATCTCGGCATAATCTGTCCATCCTTGCAAGGCATGCTGCAGAGAAGGGCATGATAGAGCATGCACAGACCAGTGTGGGAAGAAGCAGATGATTCAAGACTGTGACTCGGCCAGCCAAAGACAACAGTTTATCTTTCCACTTATGAAATTTACCCTCAATCTTGGAAAAGAGCCAATCAAAACGCTGCTTGAATGTGATTCCAAAACCTATAGGACAACCCAAGTATTGAACGACAGTGCTAGGAGGGATGACTGAGCACCCATAATTGTAGAGCCAATCAGGAATGAGATTCCACGAAAGCCACATAAGAGTAGACTTAGCAACATTTACCTTAGAATCAGACAGCAAGGCAAAGGTTGAGTAAACATCCAAAAAGCATTGAAGATTAGCTGGATCAGCCTCTAAGAAATTCGCATTATCATCAACAATCATTTGAGAAGAGAAAGAGTGTTGATTTGGGAGAGACAGACCTCATATCGACCGAGCACTTTGGAGGAATTTAATTGACGAAGCAATGGCTCAATGACAATTACAAATAGGAGTGGTGCTAGAGGGCAACCTTGCCGAATAGACCTACGAAGAGGGAATGAGTGGTGATAATAATCGCTTACAGCAATGGTCGCAGATGCATTGGAGAGTAAGACCTTAGTCATGTTACAGAAACCTGCTCCAAAACCAAGTTTAGCAATTACTGCGAGCATGAACCTCCAGTTAACTCGATCATAAGTTTTTTCCAAATCCATATTGAGCAGCACAAAGGTTGAGTTTTGCGTTACTGAGTAATCTATTGTTGAAAGCACATTGAGAATGGCCTCATGGATAGTTCGACCATGTAGAAAACCAAACTGGCGAGGGTGCAAATGGCGCGTAAGGCCATTGCTTTAGCCATAATTTTATAAGCCCCGCTTAACATTGTGAGAGGAGGCCAAGCAAAGGGGGACAACCGATCCGAGTTTTGGGGTATAAACTTGATGACCCCTGGATTGATAGAAGGGGGAAGAGAACCAACCTTTAAACAATGATAAAGCAAGACAGTAAGATCAGTACCAATGAGTGACCAATAAGCTTGGTAGAAATCAGCCGGAATACCATTCGGACCTGGAGCTTTCCCCTTTGCCATCGAATTGACTGCGAATCGAAGTTCCAGTTCAAAGGCTGTATAACCGGTGAAATTGGTTGAAGAAAGGAGCTCAGACACTCATCATACCGATCACAAAGGCTAGGAGTAGATCCCACGATAGCAGCCATATGGTCTTTCAGTAAAGCCGCAATGTTGGAATCCCCAATAACTTGATTCCCACCTGCGTCAACCAAGATAGAAATAGATTCCCGAGCACACTTCTCTCTAATACGGTGAAAGAAGAATTTCGAAGGCCGATCACCAAGCTCCATACACCTTAGGCCAGCTTGAATGCAGGTAGTTGCAAGCCTCGAATGCTTAAGAGCTCGGCTATGTGCCTCTATGGCATGAAATAAAGGTGGCAGATGCGGATCATTAGGAGAAAGTCTGAGGGCTTCAAGTAGAGAGGAATGTACTATAGCAATGTGAGAAGCCAGCTTGTCATTGATGAAGCACCCGACGACGCCCATGCTCTTTGCAAGTTGCAGCAACGTTGGCAATGCCTTGTTCCCATCGTTGCACCGGGTGCTTGAAACGAGAAACAACAGACCATGTAGAGATGATTTGAGAATCGAAAGCAGGCTGGTGAAAAAAAGATACATTCATCTTGAAAGGAAGAGGACCCTGAGTTGTATGAGTTTGTTGCGCAAGTCGAAAAGATATGAGCAACGGCAGATGATTAAAAGAGACCACAAAATGCAACACAGCGCCATGCATCCTTGGATCTATCCACCAAGCGTTCCCCGAAAAATAAATACGATCAATTTGGGCCTCCCCAGGATCCATCGTTATGCCTATTATGCTAGGTGAAATCGTTTAGACAGGAAAGCAAAGGAAAAGTACAACAATCGAGGAGACCCAAAGAGGAAGAGAAGGCCCGCCAACTTAATTCCTCTGTGTCTGAAAGATCCATTGTGTCATGAGAACGATCTGAGGCCATCAGCACCATATTCCAATCGCCAGAAAAATAGTGTTTGTGCTAGAGAAAGAAGACCAGAGGGTTTCCCACAAGGAGATACATTCCACTGAAGTATTAGGGGCATGCACTGAGACAAAGGTGGTAAGCATGCTATCAAGGATCGCGTGACCGCTAGAAAGTAGCCCTGTAGGTCTTGTGCGTGGAAGGTTGGTTGGAGGTCCGAGTGAACCAAAAGAGCAACACCCCCACTGCCACGCCGCGGGCCATTCGCAAAAACCGAGTAACCCTGGAGAGAAAGATCCGGAAGCCCATTAGGGCCAACTTTCAGCTCCTGGAGAGCAGAAACTTGATGCCGAAAACGCTGAACAACTGAAAGGAGAGACAAGATTTTCCATTGGGCACACATGCCACAAACATTCCAGCTGAGCAAACTTACCTCGAATTGATTCTGGATAAAATTACTGATCGGACATTGCATCATTGCTGTCATCCTCAGAGAGCTCGAATACAGATTGACTGTTCCCTAGTGCATACTTGTTCCCTAGTGCATACTTGTTGACTAACACTTGGGTGTTCTTCAAAATACGATAGCTTGCAACTTGCATTTTTGCCAAGAACTTGTGTGGTAGGTCCTATGGGATGAAGGCAAATGATATGTTACTTTGAGATTGGTCAAGTATTTCTCTTCTACCACTTGTTTCATTTGTTTATCACATCCTTCATGGTGATATTTCATTAGCATGGCCATCCTCCACTCACTTGTTATGGGTGAAGTGCATGTCCTTATTGCCACCTAATTTTAGACTAGAATGCCCATAGCAATGCGAAGCCTTAACATTGCATCATCTCCTATTGAGGCGATAGCAATGCAAAGCATTAACATCACATCATCTCCTATTGAGGTTGCTCCTCATTTTTGTTTCAAAACTTTGAGATCTGTTGGAGGTAATGAAAACTTACACTCAAAATAGCTTTGATGTATTCTATTTCAAGTGTACCTCCTCATTCTTTCCTAGGACTAAGATTACTTGGTTGACAAAATTGGTCTAGTATCTACATTTGATCTTTTCCCATGCACCTATTTCAAGTGTACCTCCTCATTCTTTCCTCATGATCTTGGTCATATCTCACATGTCCTTATATATCAAAAGGAAAAATAGAAATAGTAACTAAATGACAGAAATTAAAATTTTATGCACACTATTGTAAAGTTTTTGTGCCTTTCTTTTCTTAGAAGGGTGACCTTTGTAGACATGTGGCATTACATGAAATTAAAAAGTTTGCAAAGATGACGACTAACTCTTGCAATTGAATTTCAAAGTCAGTGGTGGTCACCATGTTAAGTGATATTTTATGCATTTGACTATGGAGATCAATTCATAGTTTCCTAAGACCAAGTTGCATTCTAAAAAAGGCACTCATAAGTTTTACAAAAATGTTGATGCACTGTAAGTGCTTTGAAGAAGGCAAGATTCCACATATTGAAGTGTGGCAACCCTCTTGTTAATGTGGTAGAAGGCACATGCATCATAGTTCTTGTAATTGTGTGTGCACTGCTCAAGGTTTAGTGTGTAGTAAGTATGTGAGAATTGCTATTCATGCACCTCTCTAATTCCAGATAATATCCACATACTTTTCTATTATAGTATTCTAAAGGAACTCAATACTCTCTCTGTGTGTATGTGCACCTCACTCAACTAGCGCAATCATACAAGATATAACTAAAGGCTGATGGCTCCTTCAAGCTTTGGCTCTCTAGGTAGCTAGCCAACCACTACTAAATCAATGTCGTTCTCTTTATAGAATCTGTTTAGTGTCGAGATGTTTGCTCACAGCTAGCTCTATTATCCAACACCTCCTTCTTGGGGATCTTACTATGCTAGATTTTGGTGTGCTTAACATTTTCTCCACTTCTATTCTTGTTCTTGCTTCCACTCCTGTGCATCATCTACTGCCACCTTGACCATATTACATTTCCACATGATGTTGAGTCTTGACCAATGGAAATGCAAATGTTACTTGTGGGAGAATTGACATATTTCGATTGGCTGACTGACCTAAAATAGAAGATAAAAGATGAGAAGTTAATAGAACAACATCTTTACCCTAGTCATTTGATTGAAGGTATGACTAGTAAATGAGAGCTAGTCAAGCCAAAGGTAACTATCACTTGATTTGATTTTGAACACCTTGTTCTAGAACCAACTCAAGAGCACCTTGGGTATGAGTGAGGAGCCATGTCTAGCCATGGTAAGTACCCATGTCCTAGATGAATATCTTCAAGCAATCAAAAGACTTTTCTTGCAATTTACATGGAGTTACACCAATTTGCAAGAAGTACCACCCAAATTTTGCTAGCATTGAATTCCATTAGTACCGAATACCAAAGCTCGTTCGTTAGCAATGATGTAGAATGAACCCAAACTATGCCAAGCAAGTGAAGGCCAAAGCTCGACCAATTGATCTGCACAGTCTTCATATTTGAAATCAATTAGAGCGATTGGTTATTCCCAATTGTGATGGTGCCTAAGAAGAATGGCAGACTATGAGTTTGTGTGATTATCAGCAGCTTAATTCTCAGATAATGCTCGATCCTTTTTTGATTCTATTTACTAACAGAGTACTAGACCAAGTTATAGGCCATGAGATATACTTATTTATAGCAATCATTGCATGTGCATGTGCATCTCTTTGATCCCAACGAATCTATTTAGGTGTTGGAACTTCTGCACAGCAGACACTGGGGGAGTGATAGATGAACCAAAAGGGGCAAATATGTCTGCAATGGTAGTTGCCTATTGTGTAGAGACAAGCCTAGCCTTTGATACATTTACAATATCGCAAAAGTTATGGGATACCAAGATGTGGCACACCAAGTACAACCACCATTAGGAAAAAAGGAAACTCATTTTTGGGGCCCTGTAAGAAATTCGCTAGTTTCTTATTTTTCTTTGCTTCAAAATCTACAAAAATGAAGTGGCATTAAATGCACCTATCATATTCTCTCTTTAAAGTGGGTTCCGTGTCGTCTTGACTCATGCTAGCAGTAGATTTTTGTGTCAGAATCCCATAATTAATGAATAAGTATCTTTGTTTTTCAAAAATTTGAGCCTGCACATGACAAGATAAACATGGACTTGTGGCGGTAAATATGGACTTATCATTGTTGATTTATGTAGGCCGTAAGATTCTGTGGTCAGAAACTCATAACTAACCTTTAAAATATTTTTTTTTTAAATTTTAAACATCCCTGCAAAAGATTAACATGGAT